>NC_073380.1:107336783-107636783 GCF_028641065.1 Leucoraja erinaceus
CCCGCGTTGGGAGCTCTGCAAACCGCAGCTCCAGGATGTCGGTGCTGCAGGTCCAGCACTCCGGGCTCCAGACGGCGACCCCCGGTAAGGCATCGCCAGCCCCGCGATGTTCCAGCGCTGTCCCGCCGCTGCTGGAGCTCCGGTCGATACCGGCAGGAAAGGCCGCGCCAATCCGGTAGGTAGGCCGCTGTGGGGGTGAGGACGCGACTCGAATAATAGTCGCGTCCTCACCAGGAAGCGGCTGAAGGACGGTATCCCCCGCACCGTGCCCTCTTCCCCCACATAAAGACATTTAAAAAAACATAAAAAACACACATCAACATAACTAAATAAACAAGAAAACAAAAAGATACCCGGCTGAAGGTGGAGGCTGCTGGCACCAGCGCCACCGGAAGTACAATATCTCACATTGGTGTGTGTTAGTGGAATTCTGTATTATTCCAGGTAGTCAATTGGTGACTAAATATGTGGAATCAGAAGGACTTGTCAAACAATAGATAATGGTAGTGGCACCTTAGTAAGGAAGTTTAAATTAGTTACTCATGTTGGCGAAAGATAAGGTCATTGGCCTTCGAGTCACTATGGAAGGATTGAAACCACAAAATGCATGTGATCACATTCCAGTTGGAATGGGTTTTCCTCAGATGCAGTGATGTGTTCTAGAATGTAAGATATCAGGAAGGGAAAATTCATTAAAAGTAATGTATAAATAATAGAATGAATGAGTGAATGAGCAAAGAAAATAAATACATCAATAAAATAGAGAGACCCCGAGGGCACTTTGTCTTCTTCAATAGGTGGTTGCACACATACATTCTCTCTTTTCAGTCCTGCTCATCTGGAAATGAAACCCAGCTGAACACATTTTTAGTCATGATGCTGATTTGAATGTGGAATATCTTCCAAAGACCCATTGTCACGTAGTCCCAATGGCCAGCAGCATTTTCAGCACCTCTCTTATCAGAAAACGAGCATGTTGAACTAAATGCTTAGCTGCATATGTTCTGATTGGTTTTCCATTGATCCACTGAGTGTAGCATTCGAGTTGAACCACCAACCCTTGCAGAATGTAGAGATTCCTTCATGTGTTCTTGTGTATTTGTAGTACCTTCCATTTCTTAAGAAAGACCATTATGTTGTTGTGTATCTGACGTAAAATGCCATACAGATATCCTTGGCCTTAAGATGGCACTTTATATGGTGGTGAGAATAGGTCTTGTCAGTTCCTTAAGGGGCTGTCCCACTGGGGGACCTAATCCATGAGTTCTAGCTAGTTTGCCCTCGACTCATACTCGCAGCATGGTCAACACGAGGTCTTCGTAACTCTCCTTCATGCTCGAGAGTGGTCTCCGCGTAATCGAGGCCTCAGCTAGGTCACGCCGTTTTTTTTCAATATGTTAAAAAATGCCCACTATTAAAAAAAGGTCGCCATGGAAAAAATCGATACTTTTTTTACTCGTAGGTTTAGTCCTAGTAGGTCGGCATGTTAGTCGTAGGTAATCGAGGGTAGTCGAGGGTAGTCGTAGATAGTCTTCATCATAGTCGAAGGTAGGTCGAAGGGAGGTGGAAGGAGATCGAAGGAGGCCGTCTTCACTCTCCACTATTCCCGAAGTTAGTCGTAGGTAGTCTAATTTTCCCGAAGTTAGTCGTAGGTAGTCTTCAACATGGTCGAAGGAGGTCTTCAATGTGTCATTTTTTAAAACTCTTTTCAACTCACCAATTAGGTCGCCCAAGTGGGACAGCCCCTTTAAGTTCTCCACCCACCATGTGTTATTGTACGTACAGGAAATGGTAAGCAAAATGGTAGCAAGTTTTGTCTTAAGAAGGGTTTTGGCTCGAAACGTTGCCTATTTCCTTCGCTCTACAGATGCAGCTGCACCCGCTGAGTTTCTCCAGCATTTCTGTGTACCTTTGTCTTCCTCAAATCTGTTTTTTGAAACAAACAGTATATCATTTCCACATACAATCCCAAAGCAAATTACTGTAGGTACTGTTATTCTGAAATAACAGAGAAAATCTGGAAATGCAGAATGTATCTAGCTAAAAAATATCATTATCATTCAAACCAATGAGCTTTCATTGGAAATTCTGCACAATCACTTAAAGAGGCGTCTAACAATAGATAGTATACGTCATTGAGTTTGATTCATGAATCTGTGATTATGTTCCCTCTGTGCCACATTTGAAGTATTTGAACAGCAAACATGCCATGGATTGTTGCTAGGCAAATAGAGCTGTCTTCTCAAAATATTAATTTTGCTTCAGCTGTGTAAATGGCTAATCCAAATGCCACAGAGACTGCATAAATTGAGCTTCATCTCCAATCTTAGGTAGCCAGAGATTCTTCTTCAGTGTCTTAACTGAATCACCCAGTGTTATGTTCAGTAGAGGATTCCAGCATATTAAATCCACATCAATAAAGACCTACCAATAGAAAGCAAGATTGGCAAAGAGAAGAAAAGCACTGTAATTTGGAGAAGAGGGTTAGGATTTGGATGAAGGAGTTACAAGGTTGGAATTATTTATCAGGTGTCTGACTAGTAACACAAATTTAGAAAGTGAGAATTGTGGATATGTTATTGTATATTTTCATAAAGACTAGGAATACATGTCTCTTTCACAGATTAGTGGCTGAAATGCAACATTTTCTGCAATACAAAGAAAAAATGGATTAAGGCATGAAGGATATGGATTTTCTATCTAGATTGCTTATGTTGCAAAGAAAAACCCCAGCATTTAATCACCCATGCAAGAAGTTTTAAAGCATATTACATCCAAAAAATACTGATAGACAATATGTTGTGTTCATTTTATGTTTTAAGTACCGTATTTGCAAGACAAAGACATGTTAAAATCTGCGTAGAATTTATTATTGATCTAGGCAAAGATGGCAGAATTGGTGGGAAATTAAGTTTGGCACAGAGTGAAATTTATTGGCACGTTGACTGGGATTATTGAGTCCTACCGCATGGAAATTGGCCCTTCAACCCAACTTGCCCACTCTGACCAACATGCCCACATCTACAAAGGTCCTATCTGCCTGTAATATCCTTCTAAACCTGTCCTATCTACTACGCATCTATCTAATTATTTCTTAAATTATACAATAGTCCCAGCCTCAACTACTTCATCTGGCAGCTTGTTCCATACACCCACCACCCTTTGTATGAAAAAATACTCCTCAGATTCCTATTAAATCTTTCCCCCTTCACCTTAAATCTATGTCCTCTGGTTGTCAATCTATTCTCGACCTGATATATTCCTCTCATGATTTTATACACCTCTGTAAGATCACCCCTCATCCTCCTGCACTGGAAGGAATCCCAGCCTGCTCAACCTCTCCCTGTAATCCAGTCCCTCAAGTCTTGGCAACATCCTTGTAAATCAAATCTGTACCCTTTCCAACTTGCCAACCTCTTTCCTATAACATGGTGCCCAGAATTGAATACATACCTTAAATGCGGCCTCACCAATGTCTTATATGACTGTAACATGACCTTCCAACTTCTATACTCAATATGTGTAGGAAGGAACTGCAGATGCTGGTTTACACTGAAGATAGACACAAAATGCATCTCTGGAGAAAGGGAATAGGTCATGTTTAGGTTGAGAACCTTCTTCAGACTCCGACTGGTCTGACCTGACCTGCTGAGTTACTCCAGGATTTTCTGTCTAACTTTCTACACTGCCATCCATATAACCATGCTATCTGTCTGTGACGCTGCCTTCAAGGAACGATGCACCTGCAACTCCTAGATCCCTCTGCTCTATAACACTTCCCAGAGCTCGACCATTCACTGTGCAGGTCCAGCCTATGTTAGACTTCCCAAAATGTAAAACCTCACATTTTCCTGAATTAATTCCATCAACCATTCCTCAGCCCACCTGGCCAATCGATCAAGATCCTGCTGCAATTTTTCACAACCATCTTCACCACCTGCAAAACCACCCACTTTTGTATCATCTGCAAACTTGCAAATCTTGCCATGTACGCTCTTGTCCAAATCATTGATTAAATAACAACAGTAACGGGCCCAGCGCTGAACCCTGAGACACATCACTAGTCACAGTCCTCCAGTCTGAGAAGCAACCTTCCACCCTTCTGCTTCCTTCCATGTGAATTTATGGAATTCCCTGCCACAGAGGGCAGTGGAGGCCAAATCATTGGATGGATTTAAGAGAGAGTTAGATAGACCTCTAGGGGCTAGTGGAGTCAAGGGATATGGGGAGAAGGCAGGCACGGGTTATTGATAGGGGATGATCAGCCATGATCACAATGAATGGTGGTGCTGGCTCGAAGGGCCGAATGGCCTCCTCCTGCCTCCTATTTTCTATGTTTCTATGAAGCCAATTTTCTAATCATTCAACCCTCCCTCCTTGGATCCTATGCAATCTAACCTTCCAGAGCAGCCTAGCATGTGGAAACATGTCGAATGCTTTGCTACAGTCTATAAATAAACATCTACATCTCTGTCCTCATCAACCATTTTGGTAACATCTTCAAAAAACTCAATCAGATTTGTGAGACATGACCTCCTCCATGCTGACTCTCTCCAATCAGTCGTTGTTCAGCTAAATGCATGAATATCCTATTTCCCTGAATACTCTTCAGTAACTTTTCAACTGCAGATATAAAGCTCACTGGCCTGTAGTTCCCATTTTTTTCCTTGCACCCCTTCTTGAATAGAGGCACAACTTATGAGACCCTCCAGTTTTTTGGCACCTATCCTGCACTCATAAATTTCAGCCAGGTCGTAATTAATTGTCCTTGCACAGTAGCACAGCTTGTAAAACTGGTGGCTCACAGTTCCAGCGACCTGTATTCAATTCTGACCTCTGATGATTTCTGTGTGAAACTTACATATTCCCGTACATGCCGCCTCCAATCACCCCAAAAATGTGCAGCATGGTAGGTTCATTAGCTACTTTAAAATGCTTCTATTGTGTAGGTGAGTAGTGAATTCTGAGGGGAATTCAGAGCTGGAGAATGATACATATAATTGGCGTCTGTTGGTCATCGTGGACCTGTTCGACTAAAGTCCCAGTCTCTGTTCTTTATTGCTTTAAGCTTCATCATTGGGCTTCCTGGTTCCATGTATCATCAGCATTTACATTTTGGATGATGTAAATTTGTGTTTTAGGCGCTTGATGTGATACATAAATATTAATATTGAAGTCATAAAGCTTTTACTGGGGATATTTATTATGATAAGATCAATGCTTATCTCAGTGCCGCTGTGCATGAACAGCACAGCTGCTAATGCAAGATAAGAAGCAAATGTTTGATTTTCAGTGCACCCGAGGTATCCACTGTGCCCAACACAAGTGTGGCAGGTGGCTGCATCTGTCATTTGGGCCGTGGTGTAATGCCAGATGTTACTGGATCCAAATACTCCACCGATGGTTGGTCATTTCCTGGAGAAACTCCAAATGACATGGTGAGACAAGGAACTGCAGGTGTGGACAAAGGGGAGGGGTTGACTAGCAGAGAGGTGGACAAAGTTATGCAAAGAAAATGAGACAAGGGTAACAAAAGGAGATAAAAATGAGACAAAAATGTCAGAGAAGGAGAAAGGGAAACAGATGGAAGGCAAGGGGAGGATGGGCTGGGATAGTGGGATAAATAGAAACATAGAAACATAGAAATTAGGTGCAGGAGTAGGCCATTCGGCCCTTCGAGCCTGCACCGCCATTCAATATGATCATGGCTGATCATCCAACTCAGTATCCTGTACCTGCCTTCTCTCCATACCCTCTGATCCCCTTAGCCACAAGGGCCACATCTAACTCCCACTGATGTGCACTGGGGTGGGAGGGCACAGAAAGAGGGGAGAGGGACAGGAAGAGGGGTCTTACCCAAAATAGAGCATTCAATGTTCATTAGGTTATACATTACCCAAGCAGGTGTGGTTGCTCTTGTTTGTATGTGGCCTCACTCTGCCAATGGAGGAGGCCCAGGACAGAAAGTTCAGAATGCAAGTGGAAAAGGGAGCTAACATTGTTAGTCACCATAAGATCCAGCAGGCCATGGCTACACTTGAATAAAGATCCAGCAGGTCATGGCTACACTTGAATAAAGATCCAGCAGGCCATGGCTACACCTTTGACTTGAATAAAGTGAAAGGAGGCAAAAGAGAAGTTGTTGAGTGTGAGGACAAGTTCTGCCAGGTGGAGGATAGTATTGGTCGAGGGGAATTACTGTAACTGGGTCTCTGATCAAGTACGAACTGAAGGGTCTTGAGATCTTCCTGGTGGGGATCTGACACCCGTTTTGTCTCATTATCTCCTTTTCATCCCTAGCATTTGTCCATCCATCTGCCAATCACAAACCCCCTCTCGCCTGTGTCCACCTATCTGTTGCCAGGCTTTGTACCACCCCAACACTTTTCAGCTTTCTCCCCCTACTACAATCCATGTGAAAAGTCACGACCAGAAACATTGCCTATCCCTGCCCTACAGAGATGCTGCCTGACCCCGAGTTACTCTAGCACTTTGTGTTCTACCCCTGGTGATATCCTCCTTAAAGTCTTCAACTTCTGCCCCTGCACATTTAAATAAGAACAGTGTCAAAGCAGGGCATTGAAGAATACAGTTGAACAGTGGGATCTGGGAATAACCGTGCATAGTTCCTTGAAGGTGGAATCTCATATAGATAGGGTGGTAAAGAAAGCTTTTGGTATGCTAGCCTTTATAAATCAGAGCATTGAGTATAGAGGCTGGGATGTAATGTTAAAATTGTACAAGGCATTGGTGAGACCAAATGTGGAGTATGGTGTACAATTTTGGTCGCCCAATTATAGGAAGGATGTCAACAAAATAGAGAGAGTACAGAGGAGATTTACTAGAATGTTGCCTGGGTTTCAACAACTAAGTTACAGAGATAGGTTGAATAAGTTAGGTCTTTATTCTCTGGAGCGCAGAAGGTTACGGGGGGACTTGATAGAAGTCTTTAAAATGATGAGAGGGATAGACAGAGTTGATGTGGACAAGCTTTTCCCTTTGAGAATAGGGAAGATTCAAACAAGAGGACATGACTTCAGAATTAAGGGACAGAAGTTTAGGGGTAACATGAGGGGGAACTTCTTTACTCAGAGAGTGGTAACGGTGTGGAATGAGCTTCCAGTGGAAGTGGTGGAGGCAGGTTCGTTGGTATCATTTAAAAATAAATTGGATAGGTATATGGATGAGAAGGGAATGGAGGGTTATGGTATGAGTGCAGGCAGGTGGGACTAAGGGAAAAACGTTGTTCGGCACGGACTTGTAGGGCCGAGATGGCCTGTTTCCGTGCTGTAATTGTTATATGGTTATATGGTTTTATATTAGCAGAGAGTTGAAGGGGTGGGTGCACCTTGCTCGTTGCATCAGCTTCACACCAGCCACAGACAGTGTTTGTCTCGGCATCTGTGGGCAGTGTGTGTGTCTGCTGGCATGCTGCAGATTTCCTCTTGCATCTCAACATGTTACAGAAATGTGTTTGTGTTGATAACCACAGGGTGCAGTAGCAAAGCATGGAGATGTGACCTCTATGCTGTCAATCCCTGAGCTGTTCCTGCCATCACTGTCTGCTGGGGATCACTTATGAACAGAGCCACCCAGAGCTGTCCTCGCTGGACCCATGGGAGGGAGCTTATATAGTTTGGTGCCTGGAAAGCACAAACCCTGTGTGATACAACAGTCTCTGAATGAATCAGCTCCTTCATCTTCACCAACTCCTAACGTAAATGTTGAGGCTCTGATGGGGACTAAAACTATGGATTAATCAAGTCAGGCAAGTTATGGGTTGACAGTACTTATTTGGCTCAGCTGGTATCTAATCTATTTCTGATGTTAGTACAGTGGACAATGAAAATACAAGTTCAAGTTCAAGTTTACATCGTTACATTTATTGTCACATGTACTGATTGTTACAGTGGGATTTGAGTTACCGTACAGCCACACGAATAAAAATAACACAACACACGATAGAGTTTAACATGAACACCCCCACACAGCAGAATCAACGTTTCCCACCGTGAGGGAAGGCAATAAAGTTCAGTCATCTTCCTCGTTATTCATCCGTGGTCGGGGCCTCGAGCCCTCCGCAGTGGCCGCTACGGGCGGCCCGATGTTCAGGCCCTCTCGGAGATGATCGGAGCTCCAGCGTCAGAATGGAAGAACATTCTCAGTGGCTTGGAGTTTCCGAATCGGCCGCTTCCTACCGGAGACCGCGGCTCCCGAAGTCCACAGGCCGAGCTGGGCGGAGCTCCCACACTGGCGGCCCTCGGCAAAGGGATCACCAGGTTCCGCGATGTTAAAATCAGCGCGGACCGCGGCTGGAAGCTCCGCAGACCACAGCTCCACGGTGTTAAAGTCGGCAGTCCCAGCATTGCGAGGCTCAGCACGGTGACCCCAGTAAGGCATTGCCCGCTCCGCGATGGTACCTCAGTGCTGCGCCGCTGCTGAAGCTGAAGCTCTGGCCAGTCTCTGGCAGGAAAGGCCGCACCAATCCAGATGCTAGGCTGCGAGGAATGAGCGAAGATGCGGCTCGGAGAATAGACGTATGCTCGACCAGGTAGTGATTGGGGAAAACAGTTTCCCCCTTCCCTCCCGCCCAACCCCCACATAAAAAGACTAAAAAACAAAACTTTTGACAGACTAAAAATAAAAGAAAGGATGAAAGGACGAACAGCAGCAAGCGAGGCTGCCATACTCAATGCCAACAAGCACGTTTCACTAACCCTATTTTACATTGATCAACCAATATTTTTTACATTGATCAACCAATATTTTTATTGTGCATGGGAACTCCTGCACCTAATTTCTATGTTTCTATGTTTCTATGAATAATCTTAATAATAATAATAATAATAACTTTATTTGTTAAGCACCTTAAAAACAACCAAAGCTGACCAAAGTGCTGTACAGAAAAAAGAAAACAAGCAAGACATCATAAAACAGGCAGAACCCAGATTCAGATTCAATTTTAATTGTCATTGTCAGTGTACAGTACAGAGACAACGAAATGCATTTAGCATCTCCCTTGAAGAGCGACATAGCAAACGATTTGAATAAAAATAATAAGTGTCCGGGGGGGGGGGGTGATTGGCAGTCACCGAGGTACGTTGTTGAGTAGAGTGACAGCCGCCGGAACAACAGAACATACAACTAACACGAGGTGCATAAATTACATACAAAAAATCCAAACAATAAATTAAAAAACATAAAACACGAGTACGAACAACGCAGCAAAACCAAGCAAATAAAGTTAATAAACAATTCAACACCTCACTGGTCTACAAAGGCCATGGAGAATAGATATGTCTTCAGGAATGACTTAAAAACAGCTAGAGAAGGGGCCTGTTTACTTAAAAATTAGTATAGAGACTCCATCTACTGGTGACTTTTAAGGGGATGGATTCATATTTGACACAACAAAATATTTTCTCCACTGTCGGTTATCTGCCCCTCTCCTCTTTCAGCTGATTCCATGCTGATGCTTGGTTTCGTCAGGGTTCCATCCAGTTGACCATTCCTGATTTCCTGACTATTAATGTTAACGGTGACTTAAACACAAGCATCACAGCTAAACCTTTTTCTGACCTTGCATCATGATCACACACATGCAACGTCAGTGAGTGCAGTTAATAGTGCCTTCATGGAACAGAGAACAGTACAGCACAGGAACTGGTCCTCTGGCCCACAATGTCTGTGCCAAACTTGATTCCAATTGAAACCAATCTTCTCTGTCTGCACATAGAAACATAGACAATAGGTGCAGGAGTAGGCCATTCGGCCCTTCGAGCCTGCACCGCCATTCAATATGACCATGGCTGATCATCCAACTCAGTATCCCGTACCTGCCTTCTCTCCATACCCTCTGATCCCTTTAGCCACAAGGGCCACATCTAACTCCCTCTTAAATATAGCCAATGAACTGGCCTCAACTACCCTCTGTGGCAGAGAATTCCAGAGATTCACCACTCTCTGTGTGAAAAATGTTTTTCTCATCTCGGTCCTAAAAGATTTCCCCCTTATCCTTAAACTGTGACCCCTTGTTCTGGACTTCCCCAACATCGGGAACAATCTTCCTGCATCTAGCCTGTCCAACCCCTTAAGAATTTTGTACGTTTCTATAAGATCCCCCTCAATCTTCTAAATTCTAGCGAGTACAAGCCGAGTCTATCCAGTCTTTCTTCATATGAAAGTCCTGACATCCCAGGGATCAGCAGACACGATCCAAATCGCTACACTCCTTGCATATATATATGTGCCTATCCAATAACCTCCTAACTGTTACCATTGTATCTGTCTTCACCAACACACCTAGCAGTGTGTTCCAGCATTCATCACTCCCACCAGTTGCTCTACACATCTCCTTTGAAATTTGTCTCTCTCATCTTAAAACTATGCAGCTGTAGTCTTTGATTTATCCACCCTGGGGAAAAAAGTTCTGACTTAATATATGATTTATGCCTCATAGTTTTATAAATTGTCTGCTTCAGGGAGAGCTCCTACTATCAGTCTAACTGAGATTAGCTAACAATACTATACAATATACAATACATTATACAATACAATACAATACGGTTTATTTGTCACATTGCACATAAAGTGCAAGTGAAATGAATATGTCAGCAGCGATACAATGATAAAGAACACACACAAAAACACAATAAAAATTTAACACAAACATCCACCACAGCATTCATCACTGTGGTGGAAGGCACACAATTTGGCCAGTCCTCCTACATTTTCCCCCGTGGTCGGGACCTCAACCCTCCGCAGCCGTTGCTGCGGGCGTCCAGATGGTAAAAGGACAAGATACAAGTCCAGGTAAGTCCAGGATCGGCTCTTCCCCACCGGAGACCGCGGCTTTAAGTTGGTGTAGGCCGCAGGCCGGCGGTCGAGATTTAAAGTTTAAAGTTCCCGCTGCGCCGCAGCCAGAAGCACCGCAGACCGCAGGGTCGGTGGTCGAAGCTCCCCTCCAGGGGTGATGGTAAGTCCACGCCGGACCCGCGGTATAAGTTGGCCGCGGGCCGGCAGTGATGACTTCTTCTTCCCCCGGGTCCCCTACGAGGGATCCCGGGCTGTAGACGCCGCGCCAGCTGGAGCTGTGCAGAACGCACGCGGCTTCAGGCTGCCGGCTGCCCCGGGCCAGCGAAACGGAGCGCTCCCCTCCAGCGAGCCCCAGCAAGGGCTCACCCGCTCTAGGCCGAGAGTCCACGCTGCGCCCGCCGCTGAAGCCCCGTGCGCGTCTCCGGGAAAGGCCGCGCCGATCCTTGCCGTTAGGCCACAGGGGAGGCGACCTGGAAAAAGTCACCTCTCCATGGAGGAGGCGGCCAAAACGGTTTCCCCCTTTCCCCCCCCCCCCCCCCCCCCACAAAAACACACAAAGAAACATCAAAAACATACTTTAAACAATACTAAAAAAAATAAAAAAGTTGAAAAAACTAACGCGCTGCTGACAGGGCTGCCGCCATTGCAGCGCCCCCTACTCACCGAAAGTACAGAGCAATGGAACTAAATCTGATAGCAGTCTATTAACCCAGTGCAGCTCACATACAATTTGTGTTGCCACCTCATTATTGTGAATGTCACTTCCAACCAAAGCCAAGAACTGTGTTTGAGGCTTGGCAGCTATCTACATGAGTGACTGGCATGATTTGAAACTAGTGAATGGAACGTCTTAGAAGTGAGTTGTCCAGCATGTGTGGGCACCATGGCTAGCACCAGTCAAGAATGGATACTCCAGTTTCTGACGTAGCACTGGACACATTGATGAATGCGATGAGGTAGAGAAGTCCTCCACCTCGAAGGACACAGGAAGCTCTCCAGACAGATGGTCAAATCGAAGAGGGAGGAGACTGCATTTGATATGAATGCTAGCAGTAACCACTAATACTAGCATTAAGCACTGGGCGGCATGGTGGCGCAGTAGTAGAGTTACTGCCTTACAGCACTTGCAGCACTGGGGACCTGAGTTAGATCCCGACTACGGTCTTGTCTGCACAGAGTTTGTATGTTCTCCCCTTGACCGCTTGGGTTTTCTCTGAGTTCTTTGGTTTCCTCCTAAACTTCATAGACACACAGGTTTGTAGGCTAATTGGGGATGTGTGGGGTCGGTGTGGACTCAATGGGCCGAAGGGCCTGTTTCCGCACTGTGTCTCTAAACTAAACTAAACGTGGATGCAGTATGATGTTTGCTGATCTCATAAACATTTTAAAAGTTATTTTATTTGTTTATATAATTTACACTTCATGCTGCCTCGGTAAGGCCACCAGCATAATCAAGGACGAGTCACACCTTCTTCTCCCCATTCCTGTCAGGCTAGAGGTACAGATGTGTGAAAATGCACATCTCCAGATTCGGGGACAGTTTCTTCTCAGCTGTTATCAGGCAACTGAATCATCCTACCACAACTAGAGAGCGGTCCTGAACTACTATCTACCTCACTGGAGACCCTCGGACTATCATTGCTTGGACATTACTGGCTTAATACTGCACTAAACATTATTCATGTTACTCCCTTCATCATTTTATCTGTACTGTATTGTCAGCTTATAATTGGTAAAGTGATCAGCCTACCTCACCTTTACTGCAGAGCCAAAGTCAATCCAACCTTGGTCACCATGCTGGAGTACCACTTGAACATATGTGAAATTGGAAGCTGAGCTTGACATTACTGGTGACTTACTTTTGAAGCTGATGAGAATATGGTCTTCGTGTGAAACCTCTGTAAGAATGTTGTCTACCACTCCACCAGTGCAGTTTAAAACTGACCCCATAACAATAAAACTCCACAACAAGACTAGAGAAAAGTCTGACCAAGGGTTTCGGCCCGAAACTTTGCTATATCCTTCGCTCCATAGATGCTGCTGCACCCGCTGAGTTTCTCCAGCACTTTTTTCTACCTTCGATCTTCTAGCATTTGCAGTTCCTTCTTAAACACTATAGAAAAGTCGATCACTTTTCATATCCCAAGAGCCAGTGAAAGCCAATAAAACTCAGCATTACATCCATTGTGTCAGCACTGTCTTAAAGAAAATTATGTTTACAGATTAAGATCTCAAAGCACTGTAGAGGTTCAAGATTCAAGATTCAAGATTCAATTTAATTGTCATTTGGACCCCGTGAGGTCCAAACGAAATGCCTCAAGGGGTCCAATGTGCTAATGTATCTGCAGAATCTTCCAGGTGCATGAGCAAGGTGAGTCAGGAGGTTGCTGCTGCTACCTGGTCCACACTGCCAACTGTCAGAATAAATGTACCCTCGGCTTGGCAGCTTGCTCCATTATTTACACATCTGATGCTAGTCTCTCAAATCAAGCACACTAAACTAAACACCATTGTCCAAGAGACTACTACAGGGATTGAGCAAAGTCACCTTGAAAAAGTGTAATATCCTTCTCGTCGCATAGGAATATGGGTCAGCACCACTCAGTGTGTGGAAAAACATTTGGGAAGGCCCTGTGAACTGTGAATTACTTCAGGTGTGGGAGGTAAAGTCCATACAAACGCAACAGTGTGTGTGTCAAACCACCCATATCAGCCATTCCTAGCCCTCACTATGCATCTCTTGCCCCTCAGCCTTTCAGTCCCAACAACCAGGTAGAATCAACAGGACTGGAGCGGAAGCAGTCCATCCTTAACCCCTGCAAATGACTAAAGAAGGAAAGGAAGACATTTGTTCAAACGTTATTGAGAAATATATTGTTAACATAGAGAACCATATAACCATATAACCATATAACAATTACAGCACGGAAACAGGCCATCTCGGCCCTACAAGTCCGTGCCGAACAAATTTTTTTTTTCCCCTTAGTCCCACCTGCCTGCACTCATACCATAACCCTCCATTCCCTTCTCATCCATATGCCTATCCAATTTATTTTTAAATGATACCAATGAACCTGCCTCCACCACTTCCACTGGAAGCTCATTCCACACCGCTACCACTCTCTGAGTAAAGAAGTTCCCCCTCATATTACCCCTAAACTTCTGTCCTTTAATTCTGAAGCCATGTCCTCTTGTTTGAATCTTCCCTATTCTCAAAGGGAAAAGCTTGTCCACATCAACTCTTAACGTCACAAACAAAATCCTTCATCAGAGAAACTCAATTCTTGGTGCCCATCATCCAGTTTACAAGATACAAGATCAAGATACAAGATAAATTTAATTGTCACGTGTGCCAGATGGCACAGTGAAATGAATTCCCACACAGCCATACAATAAAAATAAACAGGACACAACACACTATAGAATTCAACACAAAACATCCCCACACAGCAGAATCAGAGTTCCCCACTGTGTGGGAAGGCACCAAAGTCAGTCTCTTCCTCCACTGTTCCCCGTGGTCAGGGCCTCCCCGTGCCCTCCGCAGTTGCAGCTACGGGCGGCCCGATGTCCAGGACCGCTCGCCGGGATGATACAAGTCCGACGTCGGGGCTGCGGGACGTCCTCAGTGGCGTGGACACCAGAGTCGGCCCCCTCCTACCGGAGTCGGTGGCTTCCAAAGTCCGTAGGCTGCGCCGGGTGGAGACTGCTGCTGGATCTTCCAACCTCATCTATTGCGTCCGCTGCTCTAGATGTCAGCAGATCTATATCGGTGAGACCAAGCGGAGGTTGGGCGATCGTTTCGCCGAACACCTCCGCTCGGTCCGCAATAACCAAGCTGACCTCCCGGTGGCTCAGCACTTCAACTCCTCCTCCCACTCCGCCTCCGACCTCTCTGTCCTGGGTCTCCTCCATGGCCACAGCGAGCAGCACCGGAAATTGGAGGAACAGCACCTCATATTCCGTTTGGGGAGTCTGCACCCCGGGGGCATGAACATCGAATTCTCCCAATTTTGTTAGTCCTTGCTGTCTCCTCCCCTTCCTCAGCCCCCCTGCTGTCTCTCCTCCCATCCCCCAGCCTTCTGGCTACTCCTCCTTTTCCCTTTCTTGTCCCCACCCACCCCCGCCCCCGATCAGTCTGAAGAAGGGTTTCGGCCCGAAACGTTGCCTATTTCCTTCGCTCCATAGATGCTGCTGCACCCGCTGAGTTTCTCCAGCTTTTTTGTGTAACCTTCGATTCTCCAGCATCTGCAGTTCCCTCTTAAACACATTTTATCTCTGTTTGTTGTTACCTTGTCCCAACTAACAATGATCTATTCTTGATCTCCGTTCCTTCGGTCCTGTTTTGCACAATTTACACTTCCTTATCTATACAAGTCAAGTCAAGAGAGTTTATTGTCATGTGTCCCAGATAGGACAATGAATATTCATGCTTGCTGTAGCACAACAGGATATTGTAAGCATAAATACAGAACAGTTCAGTGTGTCTATAATACATAGACCATATATATATACACATAAATAAACCGATAAAGTGTAATAGGCTGTTATAGTTCAGAGTTTGTTTGAAGTTGTGTTTAATAGTCTGATGGCTGTGGGGAAGAAGCTGTTCCTGAACCTGGATGTACCAGATTTCAGGCTCCTGTACTTTCTACCCGATGGCAGCAGAGAGACGAGTACTTCCTTATCTATGAACTGCCCACTCCTCTGATATCACTGAAGAAGGGACTGGACCCAAAACATTACCTTATCCTTCTCTCCGGAGATGCTGCCTGTCCCGCTGAGTTACTCCAGCATTTTGTGTCTATTTAGATCGAGCTGCCTTGGTATTGAAGAACACAGAGAAGTCCATGAATGATGATTATGCTTCAGATGACAGGTTTCGAAGGTCTGCTCCTGAATTAATTTGATGACTTCTTGCTCACTTGCATTCTCAAATGCCTGTTGTAATTGATTAATTAATTAAAAAAACTCAAAAAACATTAATATTAATTAGAAATTTAACAAAATCCAATAACCAAGAATGACCTGCATTGCCTTTTCTATTCAAGGCAATGAACCAATTGAGACAATGTAGCTCAATGTAGCTATTCTACAATTGTGAACCTTGGCTTGTGTAAGCTGAAGAGTCAGATCTGAAGTGTAGCAGGGACAAAGGATACTGTGCATTGCCACAGTCTTAGTGCTGATTCCCACAGTAATATTTGTATGTTTATATTCTAAACTAGACTAAGTGGCCGGTGGGGGGAGCATCCTGCAGCCTGGGGAGGGGGAGCCGTCGGGGGCGGGGAGGGAGAGGGAGTGCTGCCGTGCCCAACCGCTGCCTATCATTGTCGTTGCCTGCTATTGCCACTGCCCACCACTTCAGGCCGGGACTGGTGGGGAGCATCCTGCAGCTGGGGAAGGGACGGCTTCAGGTGGGGGCCAGTGGGGGGGCTTCCTATAGCCGGGGGAGGGGGAGGGCTTCAGATGGTGGCCGGAGGGCTTTCTGGAGGGCTAATCCAGGTATGGTGGTCCCAAGGGACTTTTCTTGGGCTGGTACAAGGTGTTGTGTGCTAGAGAGACTGGTTTCCAGAGGGCTAGTACAGATAGAGAGAGTACAGAGGAGATTTACTAGAATGTTGCCTGGGTTTCAACAACTAAGTTACAGAGATAGGTTGAATAAGTTAGGTCTTTATTCGGAGCACAGAAGGTTAAAGGGGGACTTGATAGAGGTCTTTAAAATGATGAGAGGGATAGACAGAGTTGATGTGGACAAGCTTTTCCCTTTGAGAATAGGGAAGATTCAAACAAGAGGACATGACTTGAGAATTAAGGGACAGAAGTTTAGGGGTAACATGAGGGGGATCTTCTTTACTCAGAGAGTGGTAGCGGTGTGGAATGAGCTCCCAGTGGAAGTGGTGGAGGCAGGTTCGTTGGTATCATTTAAAAATAAATTGGATAGGCATATGGATGAGAAGGGAATGGAGGGTTATGGTATGAGTGCAGGCAGGTGGGACTAAGGGGAAAAAAGTTGTTCGGCACGGACTTGTAGGGCCGAGATGGCCTGTTTCCGTGCTGTAATTGTTATATGGTTATATGGTTATATGGTTATATTATGGGCCAAAGGAACTTTTGTTGGGCTAGTACCAGGTGTTGTGGGCTGGAGGGACAGGTTTCCAGAAGGCTAGTAGGACGTGAGCTGAGTGGAATTGTATTGGTCTGGTACGGGTGTTGTGGATCGAATGGACTGCAGCTGGGGATGGGGACCGCTTTAGGCGGGTGTTAGCGGGGGGCGTTCTGTAACTGAGGGAGGTGGACGGATTCAGGCGGGGGCCGGCGGGGAATTCTGGTTGTCTTCGGGTCATTTTAGAGAAATAAAATAATTTCGAGAGATTTCAGGAAATTTCCCGGCCCTGTAAGCCTTTCCCAACTGTGCACGTGCGACTGCCGTCCCAACTGCGCACGCGCGGATACCAGGCCCACTGCGCACGTGTGCGGGGAGAGGCAAAGCGATCCAATCTGGCCTGCGGGATGATTTGCAGAAAAAAGGTGTCAGTATCAGGATCAGAATCAGATTTTATTCACCAAGTATGTTTTGCAACATATGAGGAATTTCATTGGCCAGGTCAGTCATACAATTAAAAGCAACAGACTCAGAAACACATTTTAACATGAACATCCACCACAGTGACTCCTACACATTCCTCACTGTGATGGAAGGCAAAATAAAGTTCCTTTTGTTCTTCCTCGGTTGGGGGCCTCGAGCCCCCCGTTGATGGGACGTTCTTGACTACCGTAGCCGTTGGCGTTCGGGCCCTCCCCGTCGAGGCGATCAGCTCCTGCATCGGGGGGATGTCAGCTCCCCCGCACGGGGCGATCGAACCTTGCGTCGGGGCTGGTCGAACCTTCTGTGGCGTTGGAGCTCCCGATTAGCCTCTCCGGAGACTGCGAGCCCTTGATGGTAAGTCCGCAGGCTGCGGTGGGAGCGACCCCAGGCAAGGGATCCGCCCCGATGTTAAGTCCGCGCCCCGCGGTGGGGCTCACGACAGTCCGAGGAGGCTTCCAGCTCCACCGATGGTAGGCTGCAGAGCCCGGAGAATGTGATCCGAAAATTAATCACATCTCCGGGAAGGTAGGAACTTGAAAAAAAGTTTCCCCCGATCCCCTCCCCCCTCCCCCAACATAAAACAAACCGAAGTACATTAAAACAAACTTTTAACAAACGCTAAAAATAACAAAAAGTTGAAAAAACGAACAGATTGCCGGCTGGGCTGCCATCTCCCTGGCGCCCCTGGTGGTCTACTCTGTATATTTATGACCATCCACGCCTGCGCAGTTGTGGGTGGCCCATTAGCCGCGTCACAATTGAAAATGACTCCGGTGACACAGGAGTGACGCCGTCTCCGCGCGCGTGCAGTTAGAGTGGCTGTCGCACATGCGCAATTGGGGAAGGCGTACTGGGCCAGGAAAACCATCAAATTCAAGGTCATTTGCAATTCCATTTCAGGAAAAAAATGTTCCGGTGTGGAAGCACTATCGACGGGAGCATTCTGTAGACGGGGGGACGGGGCCAGCTTCTGACGGGTAGCAATCTGCAGCCAGGGGAGGGGGGCGACTTCAGGCTGGGCCTGTTGGGGTCGTTGGGGGTGCACTGCTGTGGCTACCGTTGCCTGCCACTGCCGCTGCCGGGGGGAGGGGGATGGCTTCAGGAGGTGCTCCGCATTCCGAGCTCCCCAACTCGGGGCGGCTTCAGGGGTCATGGCCTCGGGAGGGGGGCTTCCTGGGTCAGGGAATCGGGAAGGCACTGGGATGGCTTCTGGACGACTTCTGGACTCAACCCAGTCTCCGGGAATTTATTCTCCTCGCCCCGGTGATTGACAGCAGGTGCCGGAAGGGGTGTCACCGTCCCGGCAACTGACAGGAGAGAAGGCCAATCTTCTGATCTTACATAGAAACATAGAAACATAGAAAATAGGTGCAGGAGGAGGCCATTCGGCCCTTCGTGCCAGCAACGCCATTCAGTGTGATCATGGCTGATCGTCCCCAATCAATAACCCGTGCCTGCCTTCTCCCCATATCCCTTGACTCCACTAGCCCCTAGAGCTCTATCTAACTCTCTTAAATCCCTCCAGTGACTTGGCCTCCACTGCCCTCTGTGGCAGGGAATTCCACAAATTCACAACTCTGGGTGAAAACTTTTTTTCTCACCTCAGTCTTAAATGACCTCCCCTTTATTCTAAGACTGTGGCCCCTGGTTCTGGACTCGCCCAACATTGGGAACATTTTTCCTGCATCTAGCTTGTCCAGTCCTTTTATAATCTTATATGTTTCTATAAGATTTCCCCTCATCCTTCGAAACTCCAGTGAATACAAGCCTAGTCTTTTCAATCTTTCCTCATATGACAGTCCCGCCATCCCAGGGATCAATCTCGTGAACCTACGCTGCACTGCCTCAATCACAAGGATGTCCTTCCTCTAATTCGGAGACCAAAACTGGACACAATACTCCAGATGTGGTCTCACCAGAGCCCTACACAACTGCAGAACCTCTTTACTTCTGTACTGAAATCCTCTTGTTATGAAGGACAACATGTTTCTATGTTTCGATTTTTACTATTTTAAACTTTAATAAATTTTGTAATGTTCCACTGATCGGAACAAAACTTGGTGCACTTGCAGCACGGGAGAACGATGAGTAAGGTGGCGAAAAATCGTAGCGCTATTGGGTGCCGTTTTTGCACAAATGTAGATACAACTCAAACCGGAAGAGGACAAGATGCGAGTTTTAGTTAAGGATAGATAGATAGATAGATAGATAGATAGATAGATAGATAGATAGATAGATAGATAGATAGATGTAGTTTTAGTTTATCAGTCTGATGCCATCTTTCTAGAATCTCTCTTTATAGGTTAAAGATTATTTTCATAATTTGTACCGAGGTTCATTGAAAACCTTTGCTTTGTATATTTTTGCAACGTTGATTACTTGAATACCAAGCATTCCTGGATTTTGCGATTGGTTTGTTTGAATAATATAGAAACCTTCCTCCTCCACTCTCCCTGCCACACACACACACACACATACAGACAAGCATGTACAAATGCAGACAATCTCACACACAAACCTACACGCTCACAAACATGGAATGTTCCAACACTTCATTTAAGAAAATAAAAAGATTTGCGCTTCTGACTTCTGTTATTGAATATTTTATTTTATTCTACACGAATGCAACAAATGGATTCTCTCCCGATCCTACATATCCTTCCTGTAAAGAAGTGACCAGAAATGCACATGCTACTCCAAATGCAGCCTAACCAAACTTTTATAAAACTGTAACATGACTTGGAACACTTGTTGTAGAAATTCAAGTTGAAGGTTATTGTCATATGCATGAATAAGTCGAGGTACAGGTACGATTTGATATTTGAGAATTTACCATTTGGTTGTAAGCTACCTAAGAGGAATATAAGTTTAAGAAGGAACTACGGATGCTGGAAAATCGAAGGTAGACAAAAATGCTGGAGAAACTCAGTGGGTGAGGCAGCATCTATGGAGCGAAGGAAATAGGCGACGTTTCGGATCGAGACCCTTCTTCAGACCGGAAACATCACCTATTTCCTTCACTCCATCCAGCTTCACCCGCTGAGTTTCTCCAGCATTTTTGTCGACCAAGAGGAATATAAGGTGTTGTTCCTACAGTAGCCTCATTCATGGGATGGAGGAGTCCCAGAACCGAAAGGTCTGTATGGGAATGGAAAGGGGAGTTAAAATGATGAGCAAATGGGAGATATGGGAGGCTGGGCTCAAGTGTTAAGAGAAATGGTCACATAGTCCATGCCAGGTCTCGTCGATGCTAAGGAGGCCAGTAGATGCAGTTAGTGAAGTGTATGTGAAACTCTATCTCACTTGGAGGGACTGCTGTGGTCCCTGAATGTATGTGAGGGATGAGGTACAGTATAGGGACAGTTGTTACATCTCCTACGGTTGCAGGGGAAGGTGCCTGGGGAGAGGGTGGTTGGATGGGAAGGGATGAATGAATGAAGAAGCTGCACAGGGAGTGGTCTCTGCGGAAGTTGCAAGGGTTAGGTCTGGGACAGCGTTAAGCTCAGGTTAACATATCACACACAAGCCTTGTCTGCATATTACAGCTTCACCTCTGGAGTGACCTTTGAAGACAGAAAATGCTAGAGATTTTAAGCCACTGACACATCTTTTTTCCCCCACTGATCTTGGCTCCATTGTGGACCCTTTGGGTGCCATCATATTACAAATGTAAGATGGGAGATGATGTTCTGTAGGCAAACACATCTGAAGAGAGGGCATTACACCCCGTCCTGATTGATTGAGCCAAAGGGTTTACTGAGTTTGAAAAATGGGATGATCCCAGTATTTCAATTGGAGTTGCAACAACTGGTCAGTATTGGGTGGACCTGAGTTATTTGAAATTGCCCAATGAGATGATATAATCATTTCAGATTCTGGAACAGTTAGATCTTAATTCCATCCATAAAAAGATATAACAAGTTTGTATTTGAAGAACTGCATTGGAAGATGAGGCTAAAGATCTCATTTTATATGTCAGTTCCTGAAATCTTAGGAATATGTTTTTTTCATCAACTTATCCTTTTGGTGAAAATTGTCATCCCACAAGTTCCGTATATTATGTTCATAGTTTAATGTCATGCTTGGATGAAATCCACATCAGTCATCCAGAAAATATCAAAGCTTTGAATTTTAACTTGGAAGATAATCCATACAAACAGATGGGTTCTTGGTGTATTTGCGTATGGATTAGTAGCAGCCCCACTGTTCTGATGGGTGTTTTAAATATACAATCTGACAGCTACTATTGTTTTTAGCCAGTGAGTGGTTAGAAAATCAGTCACAATGAACACATCTCAGATTGTGCACTCTTTTTAAATCATTTCAGCAACTTATTTCTCAAAAGAACCTATGTCATTAATGAAATGACATCAATATGGGTTTTTTTAACAGAAGAATATGAAGGCATTTGTAGAATGATAATATTTTGATATGGATATATATATGTACAATTAAAAAGGGCTATTATCAATTTATGAATTTTGCAATGAATTGTGCTCAATGCCAAAACATATGACCACGGAAAATGATTTCTGACAGAATGATATACCTAAATTCTCAAAGACTTGTGTTGTTATCACCCATGGGATGTAGGTCAGGAAATATATGCAGCTTTCCAGCTTTTGTGGATTAAATGAAGTTATGTTGCAATATCTCTTGGCATCACTCTTAATGAATACTATGTTCTTGATATATTTAAAATGTTGAGGACAGATGCATGTAGCATAAGTCTGAAGTCTGAAGAAGGGTTTCGGCCCGAAACGTTGCCTATTTCCTTCGCTCCATAGATGCTGCTGCACCCGCTGAGTTTCTCCAGCTTTTTTGTGTACCTTGCATGTAGCATAATGTTACTTCAACAATAAAAAACATTTCCTGACTTCCTACCCACTGCTGGCAACACAATAGGTTGGACATTTTCTATGAACATTTATGCCAATAATACTGTGAAAAATCATTTTCAATCCATCAGTCTCGAGCCACACTGCACAACACTAACCACAACCCCACCTCAACAATGGTCTACTTTGAACTATGTACTAGTTGTAGACAGACACAAAAAGCTGGAGTAACTCAGCAGGACACATTCTTATAGAAACACACAAAATTCTTAAGGGGTTGGACAGGCTAGATGCAGGATTGCTCCCGATGTTGGGGAAGTCCAGGACAAGGGGTCACAGCTTAAGGATAAGGGGGAAATCTGAGATGAGAAGAACATTTTTCACACAGAGAGTGGTGAATCTCTGGAACTCTCTGCCATACGGGATACTGAGTTGGATGATCAGCCATGATCATATTGAATGGCGGTGCAGGCTCAGGGCCAAATGGCCTACTCCTGCACCTAATTTCTATGTTCCTATGTTTCTATTCGGGCGACGTTTCGGGTGGAGACCCTTCTTGAGACCTGGATCGAAATGTCACCCATTCCTTCTCTCCAGGGATGATGCCAGTCCTGCTGAGTTACTCCAGCTTTTTGTGTCTATCTTAAGTTTAAACCAACATCTGCAGTTCCTTCGTACACATATGTACTTTATGGTCTGGTTACATCGTATTATTGATAATTTATTATAGTATTAGTCATTGTATATTTATTTGGCGTGCCTATAAAGCTGCAGCAAACAAGAATTTAATTGTTCCGTTCGAGTTCATATAACAATTAAACACTTTAAACTCTTGACTCAATCCAACACAAGGGAATGTGTTGGATTGAGTCAATCTAACACACATGTAAACCTTCCAAACATAAGGATTGAAAAAGTTATCCAGTCAGTCCCATCTCCCTAGACATTCTCAAGAAGTCAATGGCAAGGCACTATCCCAATGAAATGGATACATCACTATTGCTATAGAGATCCATTCAGAGGAATTGTATCTCCAGTGCATGGTGATTACTGCTCCATTTAGACCTAGACTTTAGTTGAATTTGTTAGAAACATTGCTGTTGTGTTTTTTTTTTTTTCCTGCCAAAACAATCTCTTATTATTTTTGGTTAATTTATATTGAAAAGCTATTTAACAATTTGGGATTTTTTTAAAACGTTATGAACATGTGGTTCATAGAAACATAGAAATTAGGTGCAGGAGTAGGCCATTCGGCCCTTCGAGCCTGCACCGCCATTCAATATGATCATGGCTGATCATCCAACTCAGTATCCCGTACCTGCCTTCTCTCCATACCCCCTGATCCCCTTAGCCACAAGGGCCACATCTAACTCCCTCTTAAATATAGCCAATGAACTGGCCTCAACTACCCTCTGTGGCAGAGAGTTCCAGAGATTCACCACTCTCTGCATGAAAAAAGTTCTTCTCATCTCGGTTTTAAAGGATTTCCCCTTTATCCTTAAGCTGTGACCCCTTGTCCTGGACTTCCCTAACATCGGGAACAATCTTCCTGCATCTAGCCTGTCCAACCCCTTAAGAATTTTGTAAGTTTCTATAAGATCCCCTCCAAATCTTCTAAATTCTAGAGAGTATAAACCCAGTCTATCCAGTCTTTCTTCATAAGACAGTCCTGACATCCCAGGAATCAGTCTGGTGAAACGTCTCTGCACTCCCTCTATGGCAATAATGTCCTTCCTCAGATTTGGAGACCAAAACTGTACGCAATACTCCAGGTGTGGTCTCACCAAGACCCTGTACAACTGCAGTAGAACCTCTCTGCTCCTATACTCAAATCCTTTTGCAATGAAAGCTAACATACCATTCACTTTCTTTACTGCCTGCTGCACCTGCATGCCTACCTTCAATGACTGGTGTACCATGACACCCAGGTCTCGCTGCATCTCCCCCTTTCCCAATCGGCCACCATTTAGATAATAGTCTGCTTTCCTATTTTTGCCACCAAAATGGATAACCTCACATTTATCCACATTATACTGCATCTGCCAAACATTTGCCCACTCACCCAGCCTATCCAAGTCACCCTGCAGTCTCCTAGCATCCTCCTCACAGCTAACACTGCCCCCCAGCTTAGTGTCATCCGCAAACTTGGAGATATTGCCTTAAATTCCCTCATCCAGATCATTAATATATATTGTAAATAGCTGGGGTCCCAGTACTGAGCCTTGGGGTACCCCACTAGTCACTGCCTGCCATTGTGAAAAGGACCCGTTTACTCCTACTCTTTGCTTCCTGTTTGCCAGCCAGTTCTCTATCCACTTCAATACTGAACCCCCAATGCCTTGTGCTTTAGGTTTGTATACTAATTTCTTATGTGGGACCTTGTCGAAAGCCTTCTGGAAGTCCAGATACACCACATCCACTGGTTCTCCCCTATCCACGCTACTAGTTACATCCTCGAAAAATTCTATAAGATTCGTCAGACATGATTTACCTTTCGTAAATCCATGCTGACTTTGTCCAATGATTTCACCACTTTCCAAATGTGCTGCTATCCCATCTTTAATAACTGACTAGCAGTTTCCCCACTACCGATGTTAGACTAACTGGTCTGTAATTCCCCATTTTCTCTCTCCCTCCCTTCTTAAAAAGTGGGGTTACGTTTGCTATCCGCCAATCTTCAGGAACTACTCCAGAATCTAAAGAGTTTTGAAAGATTATTACTAATGCATCCACTATTTCTGGAGCTACTTCCTTAAGTACTCTGGGATGCAGCCTATCTGGCCCTGGGGATTTATCGGCCTTTAATCCATTCAATTTACCCAACACCACTTCCCGGCTAACCTGGATTTCACTCAATTCCTCCAACTCCTTTGACCCGCGGTCCCCTGCTATTTCGGGCAAATTATTTATGTCTTCCTTAGTGAAGACGGAACCAAAGTAGTTATTCAATTGGTCCGCCATATCCTTGTTCCCCATGATCAACTCCCCTGTTTCTGACTGCAAGGGACCTACATTTGTTTTAACTAATCTCTTTCTTTTCACATATCTATAAAAACTTTTGCAGTCAGTTTTTATGTTCCCTGCCAGTTTTCTTTCATATTCTATTTTTCCTTTCCTAATTAAGCCCTTTGTCCTCCTCTGCTGGTCTTTGAATTTCTCCCCAGTCCTCCGGTATGCTGCTTTTTCTGGCTAATTTGTACGCATCATCCTTCGCTTTGATACTATCCCTGATTTCCCTTGTTATCCATGGATGTACTACCTTCCCTGATTTATTCTTTTGCCAAACTGGGATGAACAATTTTTGTAGTTCATCCATGCAGTCTTTAAATGTCTTCCATTGCATATCCACCGTCAACCCTTTAGAATTAATTGCCAGTCAATCTTGGCCAATTCACGTCTCATACCCTCAAAGTTACCTTTCTTTAAGTTCAGAACCATTGTTTCTGAATTAACAATGTCACTCTCCATCCTAATGAAGAACTCAACCATATTATGGTCACTCTTGCCCAAGGGGGCACGTACAACAAGATTGCTAACTAACCCTTCCTCATTACTCAATACCCAGTCTAAAATAGCCTGCTCTCTCGTTGGTTCCTCTACATGTTGATTTAGATAACTATCCCGCATACATTCCAAGAAATCCTCTTCCTCAGCACCCCTGCCAATTTGATTCACCCAATCTATATGTAGATTGAAGTCACCCATTATAACCGTTTTGCCTTTGTCGCACGCATTTCTAATTTCCTGTTTGATACCATCTCCAACTTCACTACTACTGTTAGGTGGCCTGTACACAACACCCACCAGCGTTTTCTGCCCCTTAGTGTTTCGCAGCTCTACCCATACCGATTCCACATCCTCCAAACTAATGTCCTTCCTTTCCATTGCATTAATCCCCTCTCTAATCAGTAACGCTACCCCACCTCCTTTTCCTTTCTGTCTATCCCTCCTGAATATTGAATATCCCTGGATGTTCAGCTCCCAGCCTTGGTCACCCTGGAGCCATGTCTCCGTGATCCCAACTATATAATAGTCATTAATAGCTATCTGCACATTCAACTCATCCACCTTATTACGAATGCTCCTTGCATTGAGACACAAAGCCTTCAGGCTTGTTTTTACAACACTCTTACCCCTTACACAATTATGTTGAAAAGTGGCCCTTTTTGATTTTTGCCCTGGTTTTGTCTGCCTGCCACTTTTACTTTTCACCTTGCTACCTATTTCTTCTACCCTCATTTTACACCCCTCGGTCTCTACGCTCACACATTTAAGAAACCCTTTCCCTTTAACTCCATCCTCCACTGTCCCATTCAACACCCCACCCCCCTTATTCAGTTTAAAGCCACCCGTGTAGCAGTGGCAAACCTGCCTGCCAGAATGCTGGTCCCACACCTGTTAAGATGCAATCCGTCCCTTTTGTACAGTTCCCCCTTACCCCAAAACAGATCCCAGTGATCTAAGAATCTAAATCCCTGCCCCGTGCACCAGATCCTCAGCCACACGTTCAGGTCCCGTATCTCCCTGTTCCTGCTCTCGCCAGCACGGGGAACTGGAAGCAAACCGGAGATAACAACCCTGGAGGTCCTGCTTTTCAACATTTTTCCGAGCTCTCTAAAGTCACGCTGCAGAATATTCATCCCCTTCTTTCCGACATCGTTTGTGCCGACATGCACTACCACTTCCGGATGTTCACCTTCGCCCTTGAGGATTTTCTGCACTCTGTCCGTGACATCCTGGATCCTGGCACCGGGAAGGCAGCACACCATCCTCGCATCCCGTCTGTTGCCGCAGAAACCCCTGTCCGTACCTCTCATGATGGAGTCTCCCACTACAATGGCCTTGCCTGCCTTAGGCCTTTTTGGTTTTGGCTCAACAGCCCTATTCGCATCACAGGCCAGTCCGCCGCTCACGTCTTCTGTCCCAACAGCTTCTAAGCGGATGAACCTGTTTACAAGAGGTACATCACCCGGGGACGTTGGCATTCCATGCTTTCCTCCCTTTCTCACTGTCTCCCACCTTCTCTCTTCCAGTACCTTAGGTGTAACAATCGTACTGTAGGACTTGTCGAGGAACGACTCAGTTTCTCGTACGAACCGGAGGTCATCCACTTGCTTCTCCAGTTCCCCAACACGGCCCTTCAGGAGCTCCACCTGGATGCATTTTTCGCATTTGTAGCAACCAGCGGTGTCCTTGATCTCCCACATGCTGCAAGCATCGCACTGAATCAGCTTGCCTGACATCTCCTTCTTTCGTCTCTACCTCTCAAGCGTATTGCGTGGTCTCCTCTCCTCAGCCTCCTCTCCGAAGACTCTCGAGCCAAAGACTCACACTTTTCTCACAGGGCACTTCGCTCACTCACTGCCGCTCGCAAAGAGCTGTCCTGCTTAAATTGACTGATAAATTGCCTGATTTACCAATTTACAGAGCAAATTCCTCAGTTTTCAACTGTTTCCACCCCTCTCCTCCCACTTGGGCTAGAGCCAATCAGTCGTATCTCTTGCTAATCTGTTGCTGCTGTTGTTCCTCCCAAATCTACAGCAGGTCTGAACCTTCATGTCTGAGACCATTGAAAAGAGGTGTCAAAGATTTTGAGGTGGCCTAGTGTTCTTTTGACCCGCATGTCAAAGAAGACCTGGCTCCCCATGTGAGCTTTATGGGACAGGCCATACCACATGTACCATTTGCAGTACAATGTCATACTGATCCTCGTGGCTGTGCATATTTAACTCAAAGTTGCCTTAGACCATGAAGCATTTGCCGGAATTACAATTAATTTCTGTTTGCCCATAGATTTATGCTCTAAAGTACTGTTTGCTCAAGAAGTCCCCAGAAGTGTCCCTAATTCATAAAGTTCATACTTAAGACAAAATCTGGCATTGTTTTGGCTTGTACTCACTGGAGTTTCGCAGGATGAGGGGGGGACCTCAATGAAACTTACCGAATAGTGAAAGGCCTGGATAGAGTGGATGTGGAAAGGATGCTTCTACTGGGAGAGTCTTGGACCCAAGACAATGGCCTCAGAATACAAGGATGTATCTTTAGAAAGGAGATGAGGAGAAATGTATTTACAGAAGGTGGTGCATCTATGGAATATATTGCCGCAGTAGGAAGTGGAAGGCCATCAATAGATATTGTTATGGTGGAGATTGATAGGTTCTTGGTTAATACGGGTGTGAGGGGTTATGGGGAGAAGGCAGGAGAATGGATTTGAGAGGGAAAGATATATCATCCATGGTTGAATGCTGGAGTAGACTTGATGGGCTGAATGGCCGAATTCTGCTTATATAACTTATGAACAGACTATTTGAAAGTTCTATGCAAGGTACTGATTAATGTCATTCCAAATATCTAAAAATCTGGTCTCTTCTGGGATGGATGTCAATTTCCTTCATCATGGACATGTGGTTGGCCTGGCAAAGAGATCTGAAAGCTTTATGTTGGAAATAGATTGCAGTCTATTTAGGATAGACTGTATATCCGAAACCTCTTCGATAGAACATCCATTTTAATTATTAGATGTTAAAATAACCCTTATCTTTTATAATACTTCATAAGGCTAGTTGTCAAGTCAAGTCAAGTTTATTTGTCACATACGCATACGAGATGTGCAGTGAAATGAGAAAGAAGCAATGTTCATGGATTGATGCAAAAAAACTACAAAACAGAATGGAACAGAATCAGTAATTACATATTTGTGGGAGGGAAAAAAAAACCAAAACAGCAATTTAAAAAAGACACGACACAACAGTAGAGTGGTTCAGTAGAGTTCGTCCCTGGTGAGATAGGAGTTTACAGTCCTAATGGCCTCTGGGAAGAAACTCCTTCTCAACCTCTCCGTTCTCACAGCATGGCAACGGAGGCATTTGCCTGACCGTAGCAGCTGGAACAGTCCGTTGCTGGTGTAGAAGGGGGCCCCCATGATTTTGTTTGCTCTGGAGTTGCACCTCCTGTTGTATAGTTCCTGCAGGGGGGCGAGTGAAGTTCCCATAGTGCGTTCGGCCGAACGCACTACTCTCTGCAGAGCCTTCTTGTCCTGGGCAGAGCAGTTCCCAAACCAAATCGTGATGTTTCTGGACAAGATGCTTTCCACAGCCGCTGCGTAGAAGCACTGGAAGATCCTTGGAGACACTCTGAATTTCCTCAATTGCCTGAGGTGGTAAAGGCGCTGCCTTGCGTTACTCACCAGTGCTGAGGCGTGTGATGTCCATGTCAGAGATGTGGACTCCCAGATATTTAAAGCACCTCACCCTATCCACAGGATCCCCATTTATCCTCAATGGAGTGTACGTCCTCGGATGATGTGCCCACCTAAAGTCCACGATCAGCTCCTTCGTTTTTTTGATGTTCAAGAGGAGGCTGTTGTCCTGGCACCAGAGTGCTAGATCAGCCACCTCCTCCCGATAGGCCTTCTCATCGTTGAGATCAGGCCCACCACCACAGTGTCATCAGCAAACTTAATTATTGAATTGGAGCTGAACCTAGCCACACAGTCATGTGTGTACAGGGAGTACAATAGGGGGCTGAGGATGCAACCCTGGGGCGATCCTGTGCTCAGGGTGAGGGACTTCGATGTATTCCCTCCCATCTTGACTACCTGGGGCCTGGCGGTGAGAAAGTCCAGGACCCAGGCACACAGGGAGGTGTTGAGCCCCAATCCCAGTAGCTTCCCGGCCAGTCTGGTGGGGACTATCGTGTTGAAGGCTGAACTGTAGTCTATGAACAGCATCCTCACGTAGCCCCCCTTCTGGCTGTCCAGATGGGAGAGAGCGGTGTGCAAAACCTGGGAGACCGCATCGTCCGTGGACCTGTTCGGACGGTATGCGAACTGCAACGGGTCCATGTTCCGAGGGAGGAAGGCACAGATGTGTTTCTTCACCAGCCTCTCAAAGCATTTCATGACTACCAAGGTAAGGGCCACCAGACGGTAGTCATTCAGGCATGCTGGGGAGGCATTTTTTGGTACCGGTACAATGATGGATTTTTTGAAGCAGGCAGGGACCACGGACTTGTCCAGAGAGAGGTTGAATATTGTAGTGAGCACCGGAGCTAGCTACGTAGCACAGGACTTGAGTACTCGCCCCGAGATGTCATCAGGGCCTGCAGCTTTCCTCGTGTTCACCCGTGTCAGTGCCCTCCTCACGTCGTGCTCGGACAGCGAGAATGTGTGCACATTCCTCCCTTCAGCTTCGGTAGCCAGCCCGCTGGCGGTATTGTCGATAGTCGGCAGACCTGGAGTGGTGTTGCCCCTCTCGAAACGAGCGTAGAAGGAGTTCAGGTCATCAGCTGGGGAGGTGCCGGCACTTGCGGATGAGGGTGGGGTGCTCCGATAGTTGGTTACAGTCCGTAGCCCCTGCCACAGGCTTCTGGTGTCCTGGTGCTCCATCTGTAACTCCATCTTGTCCCTGGAACTCCTTTTTGCATCCTTCACCACCCTTCGCAGTCGGTACAACTCTACCTTGTAGACGTCCATGTTTCCTGATGCCAGGCCCGAGGTGTAGGCAGCGGTGCGAGCATTCAAGGCCACATGAACGGACCTGTCTACCCAGGGTTTTTGATTAGAAATAAATAAAAAAGAACATGCAAGTTAAAAATACGCACAGTTTCCGCGGAGCTGCCACGACGGCGAATGGACAGGGCCGCCCGCGCGGGCTAATATTCCTTCATTGGTGTTATGTATTCATCATTGCTTGTGTTTTCTCACTGTGAGATTCCCGACAACTGCTTCTCCTCATCCTGTTCATTAATTTATATATAAATAGTAACTTTCAGCTTCAGCCCAGTAATTGAGCAGATCTGTTGGTGAGCTGTTGCCATGTGATCTCAACCCCTTCCCCTTCTACAATTCCTAGTCACTCACATTGAATCTCAGACTCATGCAGCGGTATGCGTGACAGATGGGCAGATAATTGAATGAACAACGTCGTAGACGGAAGAATGCACAAGCAACACGTTTGGTGTGATTCTTTAAGGGAATTATTTTATCCATTTCACTGCTCAATGCCCCATGCCAGCGATGCTAGCAAATGTGCGCAGTGATCAGTTTACTTGTACATGCTTTCTGAATGTGCATTAATGATGTGACATTACATCTGTAAAAGTTCCACTCACATTTGTTTTGCAGTTATTGTATGCAAAAATAACCGTGAATGTATAGCCTATATATTATAACTTTGATCTTATTACACAAAAGTATTTTGATTTCCCATTACTTGGTTCTTCAATATGCTCTCCTGGGATGGGTGGGACACGCCTCTCCCATGTTTTGAGAGGTGGGGGACAATCCTCCCCATGTTTTGTAATCCGGATTTTGAAACTTGGTGCAAAAAAATCTATTTAGTATTTTTACCCTCTCCCTCTCCCTCTCCCTCTCCCTCTCCCTCTCCCTCTCCCTCTCCCTCCCTCTCCCTCTCCCTCTCCCTCCCCCTCTCCCTCTCCGTCCCTGGTTTTAGTTTTATTTCTTTGTGTTATTTATCACATTGTAGTTTTTGAAAGATTCAAGCGGGTATCAGACGCTTTCTAAGGGCTGAATCGACCCGTTCGCGGGGCCTTTCATCAGCTTAAAATTGGTCGCAGTCAGGCAGTCAAACTGCTGCGCCAAGACGATCGAGGCTCTCGATGTTGAAGCCATCCGCCGGCCGATTTTAAGCCGCGCCGGGCGATGAAAGGCCCCGCAAACGGGCCAATTCAAGCCCCACGATTTGGGGCGGACGAAGCTGCTGTTCCTGGGGTTTGGAGTCGGTCACCAACCAGGTCAGCACCTGATGTTACCGTCCTCAGGGCCCACGGCTGAAGCCTCCGAAGCCTCGCTTGTGTGCGTGCGTGTGTGTGCGTGCAGCCGCCAAGAAATTGTGTCATCCCCCCCGTGTGTTGATAGTGATTTCCGCCCCTGCTCCTGTCGTGGTTTATAAATTATGGCCTGGTTTAGAAATTACATGCTTTTTTCTTAATTGAAGCCAGATACAAAAGGATTTTGGGTGACTGTGCAGACAGGCCAGATCCTTCTATGTATCTCTGTATAAGTTTCTATTGAACGGGATACCTTTAACCCAGCTTCCCTACGGTATGTTTCCTGCAGCAAGGTTTTGAATCTTCATGCCTGTGTATGCTCATTGTGCTACTGTTACCATTTTTCCCTCTTGTTTTTATTGTAGAGATCAGAGTTTACCATTTTTTACTTTTCTAATGTGTGAACAAAAAGCTATGATTAACATGCATACCCCTTTCTCAGGAGTACAACAAACAATGCATTTTAAACCTGTTTAAGAAGGAACTGCAGATGCTGGTACACAAAAATGCTGGAGAAACTCAGAGGGTGCAGCATCTATGGAGCGAAGGAAATAGGCAACGTTTCGGGCCGAAACCCTTCTAGGGTTTCGGCCCCGAAACGTTGCCTATTTCCTTCGCTCCATAGATGCTGCTGCACCCTCTGAGTTTCTCCAGCATTTTTGTGTACCATGCATTACAACCTCTTTGCTTTGCAATATCTCCACTGTACACGTGACAATAAACTAAACTAAACAAGAATGATTTACAACTTTTTGCTGCAAGCTCCCCAATCTTTGTCCTTGCACTGTGCCCATCTATTCCCATTTTTCTGCTTTCAATGTAACTTGTCTTTTCATTTCTACTCCCACTTCCTTAAATTTTTTTTTGCCAAATATGTTTTTGTCTTGCGCTGTGTCATGGGGTTTCACTGTTAAAATGCATTAAAATTCAGATTCAAAGATTAGATGTGAATAACTGTACGACAGACACAAGTAAATACAACACTTGTGTCAGCCCATATCCATTCTCACAGACTTCATAAATTGGGTGTTAGGAATTCATGACTGTTTCATAAAGTTATTTAAATCTTGGATAATTACTGACTTTGACTTGAGGGGCACCAGTTGTAGCGCACAGTTTGAATGAATGTAATGGTAATGCCTGGCTGATACATGCCATGTATTAACAATGCATGTGATTCCTTCTCATCAAAAAGGGGATATTTAAAGCAATTTGCTTTATTTCTGTGAAGAACTCTGAGTCACTGAAAACAATTGAGTCATATCTTCTGGTAAAAACAATGAGAAGAACTTTAAGCTGGCTGGGTATCTGTGAGAAAACATCTGGAACAGAAGAGTGTGATGGCAGGAATTTCCAATGGTTTTTATAAAAAAAAGAAATCAGTTTAAACAGGACAAGGGGTCACAGCTTAAGGATAAGGGGGAAATCCTTTAAAACCAAGGTGAGAAGAACTTTTTTTCACACAGAGAGTGGTTAGTCTCTGGAACTCTCTGCCGCAGAGGGTAGTCGAGGCCAGTTCATTGGCTATATTTAAGAGGGAGTTAGATGTGGCCCATGTGGCTAAGGGGATCAGAGGGTATGGAGAGAAGGCAGGTACGGGATACTGAGTTGGATGATCAGTCATGATCATATTGAATGGCGGTGCAGGCTCGAAGGGCCGAATGGCCTACTGCACCTAATTTCTATGTTTCTATGTCCAAACATTCTTGCCAAAATGTAAGGTCTTAAAGTTGACTTTGACAACTTGCTACACTGAACAGGAAAATTACATGGGGAAATTAATCCAGTGAAGTATAGGGTAATGCATTTGAAATCCTTGTGATTGAGGCAGTGCAGCGTAGGTTCACGAGATTGATCCCTGGGATGGCAGGACTGTCATATGAGGAAAGATTGAAAAGACTAGGCTTGTATTCACTGGTGTTTAGAAAGATGAGGGGGAAACTTCTAGAAACATATAAAATTATAGAAGGACTGGACAAGCTAGATGCAGGAAAAATGTTCTCAATATTGGGCGAGTCCAGAACCAGGGACCACAGTCTTAGAATAAAGGGGAGGTCATTTAAGACTGAGGTGAGAAAAAACCTTTTCACCCAGAGAGTTGTGAATTTGTGGAATTCCCTGCCACAGAGGGCAGTGGAGGCCAAGTCACTGGATGGATTTAAGAGAGAGTTGGATAGAGCTCTAGGGGCTAGAGGAGTTGAGGGATATGGGGAGAAGGCAGGCACGGGTTATTGATAGGGGACGATCAGCTATGATCACAATGAATGGCGGTGCAGGCTCGAAGGTCTGAATGGCCTCCTCCTGCACCTATTTTCTATGTTTCTATGTTTCTAAATAGCAGAAGGCAGTACAATGGACAAATGGCCATTGGTAAAGTTTATTTGATTCTTTGCTTTAATTTGAGAAGGTTCAGGCCCAGTTTGATCTTATCCCAATTTACCACCAATAACATTTTCAGAGAAAGACGATTGCCTCCTGCATTGATCTTCTTACCCTAACCCATTCCGCTGTTTAGAAACAGATTGTGCTTCACCCAGCACACTGGTGCTGTGGGTTGAGAATTTGTGCAGGAAACATTTATGACAAATTCACTTGTATTACTTTTACTTCAGCTCATAGTCCTTTCAAATGTTTATTTGCAAATTGCTGTATTTAGTTTATATTATACCAATGAAAAATATTCAAATCCAGTTGCCGAATGAAAAACATTAAGGTCAAGTCAAGTCAAGAGAGTTTATTGTCATGTGTCCCTGATAGGACAATGAAATTCTTGCTTTGCTTCAGCTCAACAGAACATAGTAGGCATTGACTACAAAACAGATCAGTGTGTCTATATACCATTATATACGTAAATACACACATGAATAAATAAACTGATGAAGTGCAAATAACAGATAATGGGCTATTAATGTTCAGAGTTTTGTCCAAGCCAGGTTTAATAGCCTGATGTCTGTGGGGAAGTAACTATTCCTGAACCTGGTTGTTGCAGTCTTCAGGCTCCTGTACCTTCTTCCTGAAGGTAGCAGGGAGATGAGTGTGTGGCCAGGATGATGTGGGTCTTTGATGATACTGCCAGCCTTTTTGAAGCAGCGACTGCGATAGATCCCCTCGATGGAAAGAAGGTCAGAGCCGATGATGGACTGGGCAGTGTTTACTACTTTTTGTAGTCTTTTCCTCTCCAGGGCGCTCAAGTTGCCGAACCAAGCCACGATACAACCGGTCAGCATGCTCTCTACTGTGCACCTGCAGAAGTTAGAGAGAGTCCTCCTTGAAAAACCGACTCTCCGTAATCTTCTCGGGAAGTAGAGGCGCTGATGTGCTTTCTTGATAATTGCATCAGTGTTCTTGGACCAGGAAAGATCTTCAGAGATGTGCACGCCCAGGAATTTGAAGCTCTTGACCCTTTCCACCAATGGCCCGTTGATATAAACGGGGCTGTGGGTCCCCATCCTACTCCTTCCAAAGTCCACAATCAGTTCCTTGGTTTTGCTGGTGTTGAGGGCCAGGTTATTGTGCTGGCACCATATGGACAGTCGGTCGATCTCACTTCTATACTCTAACTCATCCCCATCAGTGATACGTCCCACAACAGTGGTGTAGTCGGCGAACTTGATGATGGAGTTCGCACTGTGACCGGCTACGCAGTCATGGGTATAGAGTGAGTACAGCAGGGGGCTGAGCACGCATCCTTGAGGTGCTCCCGTGCTGATTGTTATCGAGGCTGACACATTTCCACCAAAACAGCCAAGACTATGGTCTGTGAATGAGGAAGTCGAGGATCCAATTGCAGAGGGATGCGCAGAGACCCAGTTCTGCGAGTTTGGTAACCAGCTTGGAGGGGATGATTGTATTAAATGCCGAGCTGTAATCAACGAATAACAGCCTGACATATGAGTTTTTGTTGTCCAAGTGGTCCAGAGCGGAGTGGAGAGCCAGCGAGATCGCATCCACCGTTGATCTGTTGTGGCGGTAAGCGAACTGCAGTGGGTCCAGGTTTTTGTCGAGGTAGGAGTTGATTTGCTCCATGATCAACCTCTCAAAGCACTTCATCACCACAGATGTTAGTGCCACTGGTCGATAGTTATTGAGGCACGTCACCTTACTCTTCTTGGGCACATTTATAAATTTGTATACGTAGGTGAACAGAGGGATCTGGGAATAATTGTGCACAGTTCCCTGAAAGTGGAATCTCGTGTAGATAGGGTGGTAAAGAAAGCTTTTGGTGTGCTGGCCTTTATAAATCAGAGCATTGAGTATAGTTGGGATGTAATTTTAAAATTGTACAAGGCATTGGTGAGGCCAATTCTGGAGTATGGTGTACAATTTTGCTCGCCTAATTATAGGAAGGATGTCAACAAAATAGAGAGAGTACAGAGGAGATTTACTAGAATGTTGCCTGGGTTTCAGCAACTAAGTTATAGAGAAAGGTTGAACACGTTAGGGCTTTATTCTTTGGAGCGCAGAAGGTTAAGGGGGGACTTGATAGAGGTTTTTAAAATGATGAGAGGGATAGACAGAGTTGACGTGGAAAAGCTTTTCCCACTGAGAGTAGGGAAGATTCAAACAAGGGGACATGACTTGAGAATTAAGGGACTGAAGTTTAGGGGTAACATGAGGGGCAACTTCTTTACTCAGAGAGTGGTAGCTGTGTGGAATGAGCTTCCAGTGAAGGTGGTGGAGGCAGGTTCATTTTTATCATTTAAAAATAAATTGGATAGTTATATGGACGCGAAGGGAATGGAGGGTTATGGTCTGAGCGCAGGTAGATGGGTCTAGGGGAGAATACATGTTCGGCACGGACTAGAAGGGTCGAGATGGCCTGTTTCCGTGCTGTAATTGTTATATGGTTATACACAAAGGTATACATTCATCAAAAAAAAGAATTAGTCACTCACACAACTAACTCATAATTATTAAGCATGTCAACATGTATGCATCTAATATTATACAAGATAATATAACATATTAAATAGTCATTAGCTCGTTCATCAGTGTAAATACAGTTTGAACTTCTGATCTTAACTGTTTAGCACGTTTTCAGAAAATAAAACCTTTCGAAGGAAAGGAATTCCGAACAAAGTTCATCTACTAATGATCAATGTAAATCTATTAGATTCTTAAATACAGTGCATTGTGAAGCTTTATGACTAATATATATATCTATGTGCAGAAATATGGATAAAGTTTAACAACTGAGGTTTGTTTAGGTTTAGTTTTCTCCAACAGCATCAGATTGATGTGCCAAATGCAGCTGAAAATGCTTTAATGGTCCTTAATAATAGAGATGGTTCAATGACTACTTGAGATCAGGAATAAAGATTAAAGGGCTAAATATAGATATGATGATAAAATATTTGTGAAGCAGTGTGATTCACATCCTGTTGGTATCACTAACGTTATGTTATGATATACGTGAATCAAAATTGAACCTTGTATACTGAAGTGTTTGCGGTGAGCATGTTGGGCAATTTTCAGACTTTTACCTAAATGCACCAGCTTCAGGCAATCAAGTGTGTCGGGAAGAGTTCATGACAGGTCAAATTGTACAGTGTTGGAAGGATTGGGTTCAATTACGCTCTTCTTGTGGCTTTAATAGGCACCTGGAAGTGATTATAAAGGCAGTAATTTAATTGTGGGGATTCAGATGCTATCAAGGATCGTAAAACGGAAAATCTGTACCCTGTAATTAGATTACGGCATCATTCTAAAATCTTAAGTTACAGCTTCAACTGTGATAATGGCAAATAATGCACTTAGGGTAGGAATCTGGTCTAGCACAACATCCATCTGAGCTGAAATCATTTCTATCAAGGGTAGACACAAAATACTGGAGTAACTTTGGCAAAAACGGGAAAGCAGACTATTATCTAAATGGTGGCCGATTGGGAAAGGGGGAGATGCAGCGAGACCTGGGTGTCATGGTACGCCAGTCATTGAAGGTAGGCATGCAGGTGCAGCAGGCAGTAAAGAAAGTGAATGGTATGTTAGCTTTCATTGCAAAAGGATTTGAGTATAGGAGCAGGGAGGTTCTACTGCAGTTGTACAGGGTCTTGGTGAGACCATACCTGAGTATTGCGTACAGTTTTGGTCTCCAAATCTGAGGAAGGACATTATTGCCATAGAGGGAGTGCAGAGAAGGTTCACCAGACTGATTCCTGGGATGTCAGGACTGTCTTATGAAGAAAGACTGGATAGACTTGGTTTATACTCTCTAGAATTTAGGAGATTGAGAGGGGATCTTATAGAAACTTACAAAATTCTTAAGGGGTTGGACAGGCTAGATGCAGGAAGATTGTTCCCCGATGTTAGGGAAGTCCAGGACAAGGGGTCACAGCTTAAGGATAAGGGGGAAATCCTTTAAAACCGAGATGAGAAGAACTTTTTTCACACAGAGAGTGGTGAATCTCTGGACTCTCTGCCACAGAGGGTAGTTGAGGCCAGTTCATTAGCTATATTTAAGAGGGAGTTAGATGTGGCCCTTGTGGCTAAGGGGATCGGGGGGTATGGAGAGAAGGCAGGTACGGGATACTGAGTTGGATGATCAGCCATGATCATATTGAATGGTGGTGCAGGCTCGAAGGGCCGAATGGCCTACTCCTGCACCTAATTTCTATGTTTCTATGTTTCTAACTCAGCGGGACAGGCAGCATCTCTGGAGAGAAGGAATGGGTGACGTTTTAGGTCGAGACCTTTCTTCAGACTGATGTCAGAGGAGTGGGTCGGACAGAAATAGAATGTAGTCAGAGACAGTAAGGGTGGGAGAACTGGGGAGGGGGAGGGGATGGAGAGAGAGGGAATGCAAGGGCTTTTTGAAGTTAGAGACATCAATGTTCATACCGCTGGGTTGTAAGCTACCCATTCTATCAAGGATGATTCTATAAACAGGCACCTCGATGTTCACAAGGACTGCCTCAATACTCAGATAATGTTTTGCCTGTAGTTTTTCATCTGTTAAAATGAATAAATGGGAAAACCATAGTTTGCATTCTGCAGCTCTTGCTGTTATTATTGCTCCCGGCTGGGAAAACTAGATCCTGGAATCATATCTATTGACCTTTAGAAATTTGTCAGGTCACAGCAAGTTCACTGGTCAACCATGTCACGAGCAATGAAATATATTAGCAATGAGGAACAGTTGGAGCAAGAAAATCATAGTCAAACAACATGCCGACCAAGATGCCCCATTTTACCAGTTCACATTTACCCACATTTGCCCCATATCCCTCTAAACCATCCCTATCCATGTACCAATTCAAGTTTCCTTTAAATGTTCTTATTGTATCTGCCTCAATTACCTCCTCTGGCAGCTCATTCCATTTCCCCACCACTCACTGAGTGAAAATGTTGCCTCTCAGGTTCCGATTAAATCTTTCCCCCCTCACCTTAAAGCCATGTCCTCTGGTTCTGGATTCTCCTACCATGGATAAATGCATTCATCCTATTAATTTTCCTCATGATTTTATACACCTCTAAAAAACCACCTCTTAGAAACATATAAACATAGAAATTAGGTGCAGGAGTAGGCCATTTGGCCCTTCGAGCCTGCACCGCCATCCAATATGATCATGGCTGATCATCCAACTCAGTATCCTGTAACTGCCTTCTCTCCATACCCCCTGATCCCTTTAGCCACAAGGGCCACATCTAACTCCCTCTTAAATATAGCCAATGAACTGGCCTCAACTACATTCTGTGGCAGAGAATCCCAGAGATTCACCACTCTCTGTGTGAAAAATGTTTTTCTCATCTCGGTCCTAAAAGATTTCCCCATTATCCTTAAACTGTGACCCCTTGTTCTGGACTTCCCCAACATCGGGAACAATCTTCCTGCATCTAGCCTGTCCAACCCCTTAAGAATTTTGTAAGTTTCTATAAGATCCCCCCTCAATCTTCTAAATTCTAGCGAGTACAAGCCGAGTCTATCCAGTCTTTCTTCATAAGACAGTCCTGCCATCCCAGGAATCAGTCTGGTGAACCTTCTCTGCACTCCCTCTATGGCAAGAATGTCCTTCCTCAGATTAGGAGACCAAAACTGTACGCAATACTCCAGGTGTGGTCTCACCAAGACCCTGTACAACTGCAGTAGAACCTCCCTGCTCCTATACTCAAATCCTTTTGCTATAAATGCTAACATACCATTCGCTTTGTTCACTGCCTGCTGCACCTGCATGCCTACCTTCAATGACTGGTGCACCATGACACCCAGGTCTCGTTGCATCTCCCCTTTTCCTAATCGGCCACCATTCAGATAACAGTCTACCTTCCTGTTTTTGCCACCAAAGTGGATAACCTCACATTTATCCACATTATACTGCATCTGCCAAACATTTGCCCACTCACCCAACCTATCCGTCACCTTGCAGCCTCCTAGCATCCTCCTCACACCTAACACTGCCCCCCAGCTTAGTGTCATCCGCAAACTTGGAGATGTTGCATCCAATTCCCTCGTCCAGATCATTAATATATATTGTAAATAGCTGATGTCCCAGCACTGAGCCTTGCGGTACCCCACTAGTCACTGCCTGCCATTGTGAAAAGGACCCATTTACTCCTACTATAAGATGGCGGATGTGCGGGAGTGTGCGCCGTCTGTGTATGGCAGCCTGCCCGCAGTCCGTCTCTACACCTTTTTTTATTTTATTTAATTTTAAGTCCTGTTAAAAAATGTTAGTGGAGGTCTTCTATGTGGGGGGTGGGGAAGGGGGAAACTTTATTTCTTAGTCCCCTACCTGGTCGGAGAGGCAGCATCCCTCCAAGCTGCTTCTTCGCCCCGTCATCGCGGCCTACCATCGAGAATGGAGCGGCGTTTCCTGTCAGGACCGGCCGGGACTACAGCTTCGGCGGCGGTGGCGCAGCGCTGGGATACCAACACGGAGCGGGCGATGCCTTACCGGGTCGCCGTGCGGTAAGCTCCGGAGCGCTGTGGCCGTCGATCCAAACATCGCGGAGCTGGGGCTGCGGGCGTCCGGCCGCGGGCGGCGCTGGATTTGGAGCGCCGCAGAGCCAGGGTTCGAGTTTGCCGGGGTCGGAGCTCCAACCGGCGCGGCCTGAGGGCTACGAGTGCCCCGGTCTCCGGTCTCCAGGGAGGATGCAGCCGCTCCAGACTTTTCCAAGCTGCTGAGGAATGTTTCACCCGACGCCGAAGTTCCATCTTCATGGCAAGAGGGCCCTGAAAATCATCGGACTGGCTGCACGGCCACAAATGGGCCCCGACCTCGGGTGTTTCACAGAGGAAGAGGACTTAACTTTCTGCTGCCTTTCCCCACAGTGGAAAGTTTTGATTCTGCTGTGGGGGGACGTTTGTGTTGAACTCTATAACGTGTTGTGTCCATTTTATTCATTTTTTTTTTTAACCTTTTTGTATGGTTTGTAATGGAACTTATTATTTAATTTATGTAAAGCACTTTGGTGTCAATGCGAGTTGACTTAAAACGTGCTATATATATAAAACTTACTTACTTACTTACTTACTACTCTTTGCTTCCTGTTTGCTAGCCAGTTCTCTATCCACATCAATACTGAACCCCCAATGCCGTGTGCTTTAAGTTTGCATACTAATCTCTTAGCTTCTTGCACTCCAAGAAATAAAATCATCTTCTAGCTTAGGCCCTCAAGTTTGGCAACATCCTCATAAATCTTTTCTGCACTCTTTCCAGTTAAATTATATCCTTTCTATTGCAGGGTGACCAAAACTGAGCTGAATACAATACTCCAAATACGGCTTCATCAGCGTTTTGTTCAACTATAACAAACCATCCCAACCGCTTTACTCAATTCCCTGATTTAAACTCCATTAGCCATTATTCATATATGCATATATAAGCCATATTTATAACCATTGTTACTGTCTACAACACCACCTACTTTAGTATCATTTGCAAACTTACAAATCATGCCTTGCACATTCTCATCTAAATCATTGACAGAAACCGCAAACAGCAATGAGCCCTGTCCCACAGGTGATTTTTCAGGCGACTGCAGGTGACTGTCAAGTTGTTGGCCGTAGCCTGAAAACCCAGCAACTGGAATGGCAACTGTCAGAGTGGAACACACACACACACACACACACACACACACACACACACACACACACACACACACACACACACACACACACACACACACACACACACACACACACACACACACACACACACACACACACACACACACACACACACACACACACACACACACACACACACACACACACATTGCTTCCTTCACCAGCCCGTTGTGCAGACGGGAGACAGGGTAAGCGGGGGGAGCACTGTCTGAGTGAAATTCACACGGTGCAAAGCCAATGTGATACAGACACACACCACGATGAACAGGAAGGTTGGCGCTGTAATTAAGAAGCTAAAAATCACAGTGTACGATAAGTGCTTTAAAAGAGGGGTGGGGGGGAGACGAGGGGGGGGGGGGGGGGGGGGGGGGGGGAGACGGAGTGGAGTCAACATTTAATAAGCCAGAGATACACAGCTGTGAAGCTCGACACATTTAACATTACCGGGCGGTTATCCTTGGTTCTGAAAACTACTGCTTACGTCTTTTCCCCATTGAGCCAATGAAATTCACTGGTCAGCACCGGCTACAGCCTACGAGAAACTTTGACCTCCTGGCAACCCACTAGGACCTCCTGGTGACCCACCTACAGCTCGTGAATTCTCGCTACTCTCCACGGCGGCTTCATTCTAGTCGCCGCTAATTTTTCAACGTCGAAAAATTCATGGCGACCATAATGAGGCCGCGACTAGTTCCCAGAATGCGGGAACTCCTCACGACCATGAAGGCGACTCCGCGGCAACCACCCGCGTACATGTGGTGACTGCATAGTCTCCTGCAGTTGCCTAAAAAGTTGCCTAAGTGGGACAGGCACAGAAACAGGGAGATAGGGGATCTGAATGTGTGGCTGAGGTGCTCTGGTGCAGGGAGCATGGATTTAGATTTATAGACCACTGGGATCTCTTCTGGGGTAGGGGTGACCTGTACAAAAGGGACGGGTTGCACCTTAACTGGAGGGGGAATGACGTTCTGGCAGGCAGGTTTGCTAGGGCTACACGTGTGGGTTTAAACTAAATAGTGGGGGGGGGGGGGGGGGGGGGGGGGTGAGTGACAAATTGGGAGTATAAAGATGGAGTTAAAGGGGAAGTGAGTGTAGGAAAAGGTACAAAAGATTCCCGAATTAATGAGACTCAGGAGATTTATGGACCTTCAAAATCCTTAGCAACTCCTTCAGCACCTCCTTGACTGCAATATGGACAGTCCTCGAGGCATTTTCATTAACAGTCCCAAGTTCCCCAATCTTCACGTCTTTCTCTACAGTAAAAGAAGAGAAATACCTACGGGTCCACATGGTGATAGCTGCTTTGGTTTCTGAGGAGGCCGTATTCTCTCTCTAGTTACCCTCTTCCCCTTGATGTATTTGTAAAATTTCTTTGGATTTTCCTTGTTATCTGTCAGGATTTCCTTGTTATCTCTTGCTCCCTTCTGCCCTCCAGATTTCTTTCTTAAGTCCGTGGAATTCTCTGCCTCAGAGGGTGGTGGAGGCGGGTTCTCTGGATGCTTTCAAGAGAGAGCTAGATAGGGCTCTTAAAAATAGCGGAGTCAGGGGATATGGGGAGAAGGCAGGAACGGGGTACTAATTGGGGATGATCAGCCATGATCACATTGAATGGTGGTGCTGGCTCGAAGGGCCAAATGGCCTACTCCTGCACCTATTGTCTATTGTCTATGCTCCTCCGTTCCTGAAACTCCTTCAGGGATACACAATGCCAGCTGATTGTTCATATCCCAGGCCTCTTTATTCCTGACCAGAGCCTCCATTAGTCTTGTCCTCCAAGCTTCCATATGCTTACATGCCTTTCCTTCCCTCTAACAGCATTATGCATGCCCTGAACTCTCACATTCACTCTTTTAAAAGCATCCCACTTTTCAGAGGTTCCTTTATCTGCAAACAATCTACTCCAATTAATTTGAGTAAGTTCCTGTCTAATATATGAACGTTGGCCCTGCCGAAAATCAGAGTGTTATCTCTTGGGCCCGCCTGTCTTTATTTTAAAACTAGCAGAACCATGGTAATCTTACCAAAAGGCTCACCCACTTGCCCTTCCCAATTTCCTAAGAGTAGATCAAGTTATGCCCTCTCCCATATAGGGGCCTCTACATGTTGCCTGAGGAAATAATCCAGAACACATTTGACAAATTCCACCCCGACTAAGCTCTTGGTCCGACCAGAGTCTCAGTCTATATTGGAAAAGTTAAAATCCCCACTATGATATCCTTTATGTTCCATTTGAAGGTGGGAATGGTTGCTGAGTTCTGTAATCCCATTAGTTTTAATAATGGTTTGAAGTTAGATTGATACAGGCAAACTGTATATTTGCCAAACCTTCTATGAATAATACTGCATCTGTCTTGGAGAGGTTGATTGGTGTTAAGCATGTGCATGAAATGTGAGTTAGCAGTGGAAATGCTTACAGTAGGAGACTGGACAGTGAGACCCACAACTCTTACAGAATGATGGAACTGATATTGTTACACAATTGGCACAGAAGCTGCATGGCATGGGATGATGATGGGATGATGATGGTTTCCACAGGAACAGGCTGGGACAGACCAGAGGCTCTGCCCTATATTCTCAGCTGTGGAGATCTCAGAATTTGTTGGTTGTAAAAACATCAAACCATGTTTGGTTTCATGTAATGCCAGCTATAGGGATTGAGCTTCCTTCCAAGATGCAAGTAAATGCATACATCGATAATACTTTTAACGTTTAACAAAGATGTTTGTTGACTCACCTGCTTTGCAAAAAAACAGCTGTCTGACATTTGATAATTAGCTATAAAAAATAAGATGAATAATAATGCAACCTGTCACACATTCCCAATCAATTATGCTTAATGCATGAAAATATTTAAACCAGCAATTAGTTACTTTGTTAATTAATTTTTAATTGGAGTTAATTATACACACAAATGTGCAATTGTTGCAGCTTCTGTAAATCGTTATTCATTGTGGTGATTATGAGAACTGTGTTAACTATAACCAGTACAGTTAATGTTGGTGCAAAGGTCAGAAATACCATTTCAAAGTAAAGGGGCTGTCCCACTGTACAAGCTAATTCAAGAGCTCTCCGGAGTTTAAAAAAAACCCCAAAAAACGTGGTAAGCACGTAGAATGTACGTAGCAGGTACGTCGGAGCTCGGGGACGTCTCGTAGCGGCTCGTAACGCTAACGGCAGGTACTCGGGAAACGCAATAAGCTCGTGAAGACTCGTGAAGATTTTTCAACATGTTGAAAAATGTCCACGAGAGCCCCGAGTACCTACGAGCGGGTATTCCCGTAATTCTCCGAGTTCGAATCAGGGGAAACTCGGGAGAACTCTTGAATTAGCTCGTACAGTGGATCAGGCCCTTAACCAGACTAATCTTTTTTTTTTTTTAAAAGACAGCTCCTTTTAAAATCCCCCATTATTGTTATTCATGTAAAGGCTGCAGATGGCTTGAATTTGCAACTTCCTTATTCAGCAAGATCTGCTATATGATGACCTTTAATCTGCAACATTCTCTTTTTTTATTTCTTAACCTTATGCTGGTGGATTCTAGTTTAGCACAACCATTCAGGAAATCTTATTTTATCCAGTTTTTCACTCAGACTGTCACCAAAGTATACATTTTCACTTCCTATTATCCAGAAGTTATGGTGAAAAAATTGTGAATAAGAAATATAACGCCACATTTTCATGCCGTGACTTGCTGCTCATCTTCCCGGTGTGTTACATATATAAAGTATCTTGTACACATTCTCTGTCAAGAACCTGTTTTCAGAAGCCATCCTAATTGTCATAGACTAGACTTTGTAGTGGGCAGAGCCCCTCCCCCCAGAAGCAAATCATCGAGACATAGAGTGGTTCAGTGTGGAAACAGGCCATTTGGCCCAACCTGCCCACACCGGCCAACATGCCCCAGCTACACTAATCCCAGCTGCCTGCATTTGGTCCTTATTCTTCCAAACCTGTCCTTTCCATGTACCTGTCTAACTGTTTCTTAAATGTTGGTGCAAAGGTCAGAAATACCAGAAAGGTCATCAAAGACGCCACCCACCCAGCACACAAACTGTTCACCCTCCTACCTTCCGGTAAGCGCTACCGCAGCATGCGGAGCAAAACCACCAGATTCAAAAACAGCTTTTTCCCTCAGGCCATCAGACTACTCAACACACTTAAGAAAATTCCATGAACAGTACCCAAACAAAGACAAACAAACTGTGAAAATAACTTTGGCTCAATGTCTCCAGTACGAAATTTGCACTTTTTCTATATTGCACCTTTCATTGTTGCACCCTGTTTAAAATACCTCAACGTTGTTGCTACATTTTGGCACACTGTGCATATTTTAATATTTTAAATAATGTAATGTCTATTGTCTATTTTTATTGGTATGTTGTCTGTCTGTGTTTTTAATATTACTTGCATATTTGGAGTATGGGGAAACGTAATTTCAATCCTCTGTGTAACTACTGTACTACTGTTGCATAATTGAATTGACAATAAAGTTTACTTTGAACTTTGAACTTTGAACTAAATGTTGCGAAAGTCCCTGCCTCAACTACCTACTCTGGCAGCTCATTCCATACACTCATCGCCCCAATTTTTTGTATGAAAAAGTTACACATCAGATTCCTATTAAATCTTTTCCCCTTCACCTTAAACCTAAGGTTCACCTGGTCCTCGATTCACCTACTCTGGGCAAGAGACTCTGTGCATCTACTCGTCATATTCCTCTCATGATTTTGTACACCTCAATAAGATCACTCCTCATCCACCTGCGATCCAAGGAATAGAGATCCAGCCTACTCAACCTCTCCCATAAGCTCAGACCCTTGAGCCCTGGCAACATCCATGTAAGTCTCATTATGTAGTGGAGTCTCAACAATCTCTGTCCTCAAAAATGTTGAGGAAACCTTTGGGAGCAGGTTAAACCACACCATAGGAAATCCAGTTGCCAAAAGTCTCAAAAAGTTATCAATGTTTCCAATTGCCTCTGCCATTCAAAAACGATTAAAAAATAATCAAATTATCCTTCTAAAAATAATGGAAACAATTTACTAATACATTTATTAAAACATTTAGAACTACTTAAACAATTAAAAGCATTTAAATGCAATACATCAAAGTAAAATGATCTAATTCTTATCAAGGGCACTTTCTCCACAGGTGAATGGAGTCACTGTTCCTGCAGCAAACAGGTGTTTATATGTGGGGGAAGAGGGCACGGTGCGGGGGATACCGTCCTTCAGCCGCTTCCTGGTGAGGACGCGACTATTATTCGAGTCGCGTCCTCGCCCCCCCCCCCCTCCCCCCACAGCGGCCTACCTACCTGGATTGGCGCGGCCTTTCCTGCTGGGATCGACCGGAGCTCCAGCAGCGGCGGGACAGCGCTGAAACATCGCGGGGCTGGCGATGCCTTACCGGGGGTCGCCATCTGGAGCCCGGAGTGCTGGACCTGCTGCACCGACATCCTGGAGCTGCGGTTTGCGGAGCTCCCAACGCGGGCGGCGCTGATGGACAGCGCGGGGTCCTGCGACTCTGCCCGGCTCGGCCTGTGGACTCGGGAGCTGCAGACTCCGGCAGCGGGAGGCGGCTGATCAGGAGGTCCGGGCCGCTGAGGAGGAGGATGCTCACCGTCGGGGTTTGGCGTCGGCGTTCCACCAGCCCGGCGTGAGGGCCTGAACATCGGGCCACCCGGGGCGGTGACTGCGGGTGCTCGGAAGGCCCCGACCACGGATGAACACGGAGGGGAGGCTGGCTGGACTATGGTGCCTTCCTCACCTTGGTGTCATTTATGTTATGTTGTGTCGTGGACTTTCTGTCTTTGTGCTTTTTTTTAAAAATTCAATTTCAATTTTATTTTCAATATGCTTATTTATTTATTTATTTATTTATTTATTATTATTTATTTATTTATTATTTATCTATTTTTTTGTGATTTTTTTTATGATACTGCCTGTAAGGGAAATTCATTTTGTTGTCTCAAATTGAGACAATGACAATAAATTTGAATACAATACAATACAATACAATTCTGCAGGTCTGAAGAAGTGTCTTGACTCGAAATGTTACTCATTCCTTCTCTCCAGAGATGCTGCTCGAGTTACTCCAGCTTTTTGTCAATCTTCATGTTACAATAGTAAATTAACTACAATAAACTTTTGCTGTGAAATATTTTATGAAGGGTATTACAATCATTTATTATGTAGTGGTGGGCTAGTTTTGTAATCTCACCCGGAAGTGGAAACATAAGGTCAAAGGGAATGACCTTTTTACTGGGTTTAATGGATTTGTCCAGCCCCCATTCACCTCCAGCTGCCCCACCCAACTCCCAACTTCCTCTGATTCTGAAGAGTTAGAAGAATGGTCCTGAAATGTCACCTATCCATATCCTCCAGAGATGCTGCCTGACCCACTGAGCACTGTGGCCCTGCACCCTGCTTGAAGTGGTAGGAAACTGCACTTGATTTTGGTGGTCTTGCACCCTGCTTGAAGTGGTAGGAAACTGCATTTGAATTCGGTCATGGGCCAGAGATCCTTTGATGTCAGTGTGGATGTTACTTCTTCACAGAGGCTTTCAGAGCATCCTTGAATCCTTTCCTCTGTCAGTCTAGTAATCCTTTCCTATTTCAGAGCCTGAAGTTATCAATGTTTCCAATTGTCTCTGCCATTCAAAACCTATTAAAACAAATCAAATTATCCTTCCAAAAATAATTGAAACAATTTACTAATAAGTTTTAGGATTCTTTTGTTTGCCATATGAACAATGTGTCCTGCCCAATGTAGCTGACTGAATGTCATTGATTTTATGTTTTTATTTTTCAAGTCGTTTTTTTAAATATTATTTATTGTAGTCTTAAAAGATTTTAAATGGACTTGAATGGCAACAACATTGACAACTTATAAGAAAATGAAGGAGGGCAAAACTCCATGGCCAACCTTGCCTCCTGCCAGAGGGTGTCTAAGGCTGGGGCCTCAGTGCTATGCTTCTGAGGCCTGTTATTTAATTTTGGCTTCAGTAGGCCTTGCCAGATGCATCCCATCCGTGGAGGGCCAGCTACATCAGACCTGTGCTACTGGCTCAGCCAAGAGTGAGTGGGTACTGCAAGGGTGAGTCTGGATGATAGACTGAATCTGTCATGATTAAATCTCTGTAAATAAAATCTGACTTCTGTTTGCTCAAGTGATTAAACAAACACATTCTTCACTAAGTACCTCATATTTAGCTTGGGCAGTTTATAACCCGGTGGTATGAATATTGATTTTTCTAATTTCAAGTAACCCTTGCATTCCCTCTCTCTCCGTTCCTCTGCCACCATGGTCGTCATGCTAGTTTCACTGTTGTATCCCTTCATTCTTACCTCTTCCACCTTTCTTCAGTCATCATTGCTGGCTCTGACTGGTTCTGTCCCTTTAATACCTCTAGTCTCCCTCTCCCCTGACTCTCAGTCCGAAGAAAGGTCTCCACGCAAATCGTTACCTATTCCTTTTCTCCAGAAAAGCTGCCTGACCCGCTGAGTTACTCCAGCTTTTTGTGTCTACGTTCTTGACTAAACATGGTTAACTGAAATCAAATGCACCAGGGGAATAGGGTCCTTGTAATCCGAGCAGCTGTGTGATTCTTTGATCTAAAGCTGTTCCCAGGAATGCTTACTGAGCCAAACACCAAGTGCTGCTGGAAGATCATCAACTCAGTGAAAGATGCACTTTGATATGCCTGAAACGTGTTGGTCTTCCAGTGCATGAGATGTCTGAAAGAGAATGCTTCCAGCTGGCACATTTCAAAGTGCAGAACTGTGGTGGTACTTTGAATGCAGCCTTCAGCCCTTGCATCCTTCTCCGTCCATGAAATTGTGTCCCCTTCTCTAACAATATGAACAGCTTATCGTGTGAAAATCATTGGGGTGCAGCATAAACATCTTTTTTTAATTTGTCTTGTATCGTGCACAGTCTGAGTATTCTGGGGTTTAGCTGAATGTCTTGCTGACGTGACCTATTATGTTCATTTTATGAGATTAAAACACCCTATTAAAGCACATTTTCTGAGATTTTAGAATAAAATTCGATTTTTTCCTGTGAACATTGGGAATATCTCTTTTTTTAAATGTTTTTATTTTATTTTTATTAGCAGTACAGTAAATCACATTAATACATCGCATATATCTTATTACATTATGTTGTACCACTTCATTTTTTGAGCTTTAAAAAAGATAGAAATAAAAGAAGTAAGGAAAGTAAGCAAGAATCGTGAAGGTGCAGGAAAGTGTTGGGAGAAGAGAACCCCTTAGGGAAGGAATTAGAGAAGGAAGCAAAGAAAAGAAATAAGACCCTAGAAAGAAAAGAAAAAAAAGAAGAAAGGAAAATCAATCGCTCTATTGTAACAACACATTGGGAATATCTCAAGGTGATTTATTAAATTTGTGATATTTTGGGAGTGGTTTGTTAGTCTATACATTTCTTCCTTATCAAATTCTTCAGAGTGTTTATTTAAAACTGATCATTCAGGAACTCCAATTATTTTACATACCGTTTTGTTCTTATCCTTTTTAAGTTTGCATGTTACTTAGATCGGGAGCTCTGATTCATGACAGCTTCACAAAAGTAAAATTGGCCATAAAACAGCATATGTGAAAATAAAGTGGAAGTGATGGGGAAATTTACATTAGATAATAGAGTCATCGAGTGATTCAGTGTGGAAACAGGACCTTCGCCCTAACTTGCCCACACCCGCCAACATGTCCCAGCTATACTAGCTGCATTTGGTCCCTATCCCTTCAAACCTGTCCTATCCATGTACCTGTCTAACTGTTCCTTAAATGTTGGGATAGTCCCTGCCTCAACTACCTCCTCTGGCAGCTTGTTCCATACACCCACCCATAATATATGACATTTGAAGTGTGACTGACAGGACTTATAGCAGACTAACATGTAAGAATATTATAGATAGAAAGAGTCATACATATCAAAAATCTATGTTTGTGTCTGGTAAATGCACCTAATTTCTATGTTTCTATGTTTCTAAATGCTTGTTAGATTAAACAGGTATTCACCATCAGTCTGTAGTATTAGATAGTATCAGTGGAACTAAATTTCAGGAAGTGGTGGATAATATGCAGGTATTTTTAAATTGTCCATTTAGTGCCACCAATCAAAGCCTGGCGTTAAAGCTGTCATAATTGGAATTCTCATAATCTATAATAGAGCCAGATCATCTCTGGAAGACAATATGCACTAAATAAAAGCTAATGGAGTTAACACCCATCTATTGATCTGGCTGGGGAATCATCTGAGTAGAATTAGGCAGAGAGAGAGGAAAGGGATAAAGTGGCCACTGAGTTTTACCAGCCATTTCAGTTGAAATCCCTGGCAATCATCATCATGTCCAAGACTTTCTTGCATGGGTTTTCACCTGATATGGCATCCAACACGGCACTTCTTCAATTTGATCTCAGACTGATGCTTAAAGACAATGACCAATGCTTTTCAGATTTTGTAGCTGGCAAAGACCCAGCCTCAGCTTTTCTAGCTGTGAAAGGCTGTGTGATGTTTTGGGACAGTATCTCTGCAGCACCTTTCTGTGTGACCCTGTCACTATTTTGATCTTGCTGCTGAACTCAAGACTGGATGGTGCCTATGACTGGCCCAGATCAGTGATGGCTGGATGTAACAATGGACTACAGATTCCAGAACCACACACAACTAGCTAAATGACCTACTCCAGGATAATCTGACCCAGTATGCGGTGAGACCACATCTGGAGTATTGTGTACAGTTTGGGTCTAATTTAAGGATGGACATCCTTGTGATTGAGGCAGTGCAGCGTAGGTTCACAAGATTGATCCCTGGGATGGCAGGACTGTCATATGATGAAAGATTGAAAAGACTAGGCTTGTATTCACTGGAGTTTAGAAGGATGAGGGGGATCTTATAGAAACATATAAAATTATAGAAGGACTGGACAAGCTAGATGCAGGAAAAATGTTCACAATGTTGGGCGAGTCCAGAACCAGGAGCCACAGTCTTAGAATAAAGGGGAGGTCATTTAAGACTGAGGTGAGAAAAAACTTTTTCACCCAGAGAGTTGTGAATTTGTGGAATTCCCTGCCACAGAGGGCAGTGGAGGCCAAGTCACTGGATGGATTTAAGAGAGAGTTAGATAGAGCACTAGGGTCCAGTGGAGTCAAGGGATATAGAAACATAGAAATTAGGTGCAGGAGTAGGCCATTCGGCCCTTCGAGCCTGCACCGCCATTCAATATGATCATGGCTGATCATCCAACTCAGTATCCGTGTGGGGGAGAAGGCAGGCACGGGTTATTGATAGGGGACGATCAGCCATGATCACAATGAATGGCGGTGCTGGCTCGAAGGGCCGAATGGCCTCCTCCTGCACCTATTTTCTATGTTTCTATGTTCTATGTCTATGCAGATCCTCAGATTTGTAGATGTAATTGGTTAGACCCCAGATCATGCATGATGAAGCTGCAATTATATACCATATTTCTAAATAATAGATTATGATATGGAAAACTCCTTTCCATGTTTGCATCATTGGATGGTATTGTAAGCAATGCAAACTGAAGCATCAACGTGCAAAAAGCTTAAATAAAACCTGAAAATGGTGAAAATACTCAGTAGGTCATGCTGCACCTGCATGGTGTTGATCTGACATCAGCCCTGTTTCCTCAGATACTGTAGCTGTTTGTAGGGTGAAAATGCGACTTGGGTGGGGGAGGGAATGCCGGGGCTACCTGAAGTGAGAGAAATCAATATTCATACCACTGGGCTGTTAGCAGTCCAAGCGAAATGTGAGATGCTGTTTCATCAACTTGCGTTTAGCCTCACTCTGACAATGGAGGAAGGTCTGTGTGGGAATGGGAAGGAGAATGAAAGTGTCCAGCAACCGGGAGATCAGGAAGGTTCAGGCAGGCTGAACAAAGATGTTCCACAAAACAATTGCCCAGTCCAGTCCACCTTTTACAAAAGGTAGACTGGGTGAACGCTTCACGAAAACCAAACGAAGACTGGGCGATCGTTTCGCGGAACCCCTCCGCTTAGCCCGCCTGAACCTCGCTGACCTCCCGGTGGCTCAGCACTTCAACTCCCCCTCCCACTCCGTCTCCGACCTCTCTGTCCTGGGTCTCCTCCATGGCCACAGCGAGCAGCACCGGAAATTGGAGGAACAGCACCTCATATTCCGTTTGGGGAGTCTGCACCCCGGGGGCATGAACCTCGAATTCTCCCAATTTTGTTCGTCCTTGCTGTCTCCTCCCCTTCCTCAGTCCCCCTGCTGTCTCCTCCCATCCCCCAGCCTTCGGGCTCCTCCTGCTTTTCCCTTTCTTGTCCCCGCCCACCCCCGCCCCCGATCAGTCTGAAGAAGGGTTTTCGGCCCGAAACGTTGCCTATTTCCTTCGCTCCATAGATGCTGCTGCACCCGCTGAGTTTCTCCAGCTTTTTTGTGTAACCCTAGCTGATCTGCCGCTTGCCGGACACTTTAATTTTCATTCCCATTTCTACACAGACCTTTCTGTCCTAGGTCTCCTCAATTGTCAGAGTGAGGTTAAATGCAAATTGGAGGAACAGCATCCCAAATTTCCCTTGGGGCAACTTACAGCCCAGTGTTATGAGAATTAATTTCTCTCACATCAGGTAGCCCCGGCATTCCCTCTCTCTATCCTTCCCCCACCCAAGTTGCACTAGCTTCTCGTTTTCACCCTACACACAGATAATGACGCCCCGTTTCCTTTATCATCATTACATTTTTGCATATCTTTTATTCATTGTTCTTTACCTTTCCACATCATCAAGTCAAGTCAAGTTTATTTGTCACATACACATACGAGATGTGCAGTGAAATGAAAGCGGCAATGCTCGCGGACTTTTGTGCAAAAGACAAACAACCAAAACAACCAAACAAACTATAAACACAATCATAACACACATATTCTTTTACATAATAGATAATGGAAGGAAAAACGTTCTGTAGAGTTAGTCCCTGGTGAGACAGGCCTCTGGGAAGAAACTCCTTCTCAACCTCTCCGTTCTCACCGCATGGCAAAGGAGGCGTTTGCCTGACCGTAGCGGCTGGAACAGTCCGTTGCAGGGGTGGAAGGGGTCTCCCATGATTTTATTTGCTCTGGAGTTGCACCTCCTGTTGTATAGTTCCTGCAGGGGGGTGAGTGAAGCTCCCATAGTGCGTTCGGCCGAACGCACTACTCTCTGCAGAGCCTTCTTGTCCTTGGCAGAGCAATTCCCAAACCAGATGGTAATGTTCCCGGACAAGATGCTTTCCACCGCCACTGCGTAGAAGCACTGGAGGATCCTCGGAGACACTCTGAATTTCCTCAATTGCCTGAGGTGGTAAAGGCGCTGCCTTGCCTTACTCACGAGTGCTGAGGCGTGTGATGACCATGTCATATCCTCAGAGATGTGGACTCCCAGATATTTAAAACAGCTCACCCTATCCAAAGGATCCCCGTTTATCCTCAATGGAGTGTACGTCAGTTATCATCATCTATATCTCTCGTTTCCCTTATCCTTAAACCAGTCTGAAGAAGGGTCTTGACCTGAAACGTCACCCATTCCTTCTCTCCAGAGATGCTGCCTGTCCCGGTGATTTACTCCAGCATTTTGTGTCTATCTTCAGTTTTAACCAGCATCTGATGTTCCTCCCTACACATTAGGATACCAATATGTTTTGTGTCCATTTGACAACATTTCTGGAAGATTCATCTTGCTTTAAATCAATTAATTTGACTGGTTACATTTTTAATTCTATTTCATAGCCTCTGTAACACCAATATCGAAAGACTGCCTAATGACTTTAAATTGGTCCAGGAGTGCAGAGAATCAGGGAAGGTAATGATAATATGTAATTAATAAAATATTGGTTTACTGTAGGATATGTGTAAGTGGGTGTTACAGACATGGTGGGGGGGGAATGGAACAGTTACCATCCTGTATCTCTATAACTCGTTCAAATTTGTCCTGTTTGCACAACAACCCACACATCACTGGTTTGTGGCTTCAATAGGGCTCTTATGTTGTGTCCATTGATTAGCCCAGCAAAAATACAGCAGTTGTGAGCTTTTTCATGTAGTTCCCACCAAGAAACATGTGACTCAAGACTTAAAGTTTTCTTTGACATTGGAAATATGATCGTACACTTTCAAATAATTTATTTTCCAATTTAATGATTTTTTGCTTTACCTGATTTTTTGGTTTGGTTTTTTGGTTCGCTGTGAGCAGCAAAATAATTCAAGTGGCTTATGTTAGATTTAAAGTACAAAAATACATCTTTGTTCATCTACGTCTGCATTCCCATAATTACACTTTTTATGGGTGAATCAATCTATGACATTAAAACTCCACTGGGAAAATATCTAGGTTACATCATGCTTTTTTAAATATTAGTACTGTTTTTAGAAGTGTGTAAAATGTTATACAACTCTTAATTTGATAGAAATGTCACGAATCAAGCTTCGAGCAGGTTCCCAATCATTGTTTATTGCCTGCAAAAGAACATTAATACCTCAAAGCAGCAAGTGACAATATGTGTGCTCCCATGTGCTATTGCCATTTGATCAGTAAAGTCTAAAGAGGTATGAAAAAGATTGTCCTGAAAGCTACTCCAACCGAACTTCAGTTACTTCAAATTAACACAATACCGTATCAAAACAATCGTACTTACAAATTCAATAAAAAAATATTTATTTTTGTACTTTAAATCTAACATAAGCTACTTGAATTATTTTGAAATCAGTGTGAGACTAAACAACTTCATACTAGGATAGATCCCAAGTAACAGCCAATTTGCAAACATTCAGTTGTTGATTTATGTGTTCTCTGTGAATTCCGGAGCCAACAAAGTCCAATTGTTGAAGTCACACACAAATGGATAAGATATTTGGATCCTAAACATTATCTATCAGCTCTCCACAGATCAACTGACTGGAGCTATCTGTAAACATTGTTGCCGCCCACAGAAGAGTTCTTCACATGATGTATTGCTTAAACGAGACCCTTAAATATAGAAACATAGAAAATAGGTGCAGGAGGAGGCCATTCGGCCCTTCAAGCCTGCGCCACCATTCAATATGATCATGGCTGATCATCCAACTCAGTAGCCTGTACCTGCCTTTTCTCCATACCCCCTGATCCCTTTAGCCACAAGGGCCACATCTAACTCCCTCTTAAATATAGCCAATGAACTGGCCTCAACTACCTTCTGTGGCAGAGAATTCCACAGATTCACCACTCTCTGTGTAAAAAATGATTTTCTCATCTCGGTCCTAAAAGACTTCCCTCTTATCCTTAAGCTGTGACCCCTTGTTCTGGACTTCCCCAACATCGGGAACAATCTTCCTGCATCTAACCTGTCCAACCCCTTAAGAATTTTGCAAGTTTCTATAAGATCCCCCCTCAATCTTCTAAATTCTAGCGTGTACAAGCTGAAGCCATCCAGTCTTTCTTCACATGAAAGTCCTGACATCCCAGGAATCAGTCTGGCGAACCTTCTCTGTACTCCCTCTAGGGCAAGAATGTCTTTCCTCAGATAAGGAGACCAAAACTGTACGCAATACTCCAGGTGTGGTCTCACCAAGACCCTGTACAACTGCAGTAGAACCTCCCTGCTCTTATACTCAAATCCTTTTGCTATGAATGCTAACATACCATTCGCTTTCTTCACTGCCTGCTGCACCTGCATGCCTACCTTCAATGACTGGTGTACCATGACACCCAGGTCTCGTTGCATCTCCCCTTTTCCTAATCGGCCACCATCGACAACAATAATTGTTCACAGAAAATGCAACATAATATAGAAATAAGGAACTGCAGATGCTGTTTTTTCAAACCAAGAAACAAAGTGCTGAAGTAACCGTGGATCAGGCAGCATCTCTGGAGACCAAGGGTAGGTGAACTTTCAGGCCAGGGGTCCCAACCCGAAACGTTACCTATGCATGTTCTCCAGAGATGCTGCCTGACGCTCTGCATTACTCCACCACTTTGTGGTATTTTTTTCTTAACACGACACAATGTTACATGAATAATTTCAGCACAGTAGTCAGACTGGGTGAGGCATACTCCACCTCTGTATGTTTGTAGTCAGTAATGTGATTTTCTAGCAAGTAGTGGTGAATCAATCACTTCAAATTTAATTCCTAATGCTTTTTCCTCAATTTGCACATTGCCCTGTTCACTTTAGTTCATGTGCAGAATTCATATGTAATTGGTTTCCCATGTTCACTGAGCGCTTCCATGACTAATCATAGCTCCAACGTACGAGGGAAGTATAGCAAACCAGTATAAAAGTCAAAAGACAAGTGTTTTTTTCTTAGTGTAGGATGCAGATGTAACTGCAGATGCTGGTTGGTTGAGGAAATGAACAAGGTTGTTACAGAGAAAGGTTGAATAAGTCAGGGCTTTATTCTTTGGAGCGCAGAAGGTTAAGGGGGGACTTGATAGAGGTTTTTAAAATGATGAGAGGGATAGACAGAGTTGACGTGGAAAAGCTTTTCCCACTGAGAGTAGGGAAGATTCAAACAAGGGGACATGACTTGAGAATTAAGGGACTGAAGTTTAGGGGTAACATGAGGGGGAACTTCTTTACTCAGAGAGTGGTAGCTGTGTGGAATGAGCTTCCAGTGAAGGTGGTGGAGGCAGGTTCGTTTTTATCATTTAAAAATAATTTGGATAGTTATATGGATGGGAAGGGAATGGAAGGTTATGGTCTGAGCGCAGGTATATGGGACTAGGGGAGAATATGTGTTCGGCACGGACTAGAAGGGTCGAGATTGCCTGTTTCCGTGCTGTAAATTGTTATATGGTTATATGGTTATAAGGTGGAACATGACCTATTTTTAATCTGTCAATGATTACATTTCTGAAGCACTCACATGCAACATACAATCCAACCCTTGACCACATGGAAACTTGTCACATCTACTGAAACAATGCATTACCTCAAATTCATTAATAATATGGAGAACCTTGTTTATATATTTTAAAATAATTTCTACATGGACATCTCAAAAAGAAGTGAAAATCACTTTGATGCCCTCAATGACAAGTTTAGCTCGGTCAGAACACACAAGCTTTTACGAATTACCTGAATTATGTAGCAGAAATAGTATCTGCCAAAATGTGGATTCATACCAATTAATTGTTATTATCATAAAATATTAATACTTTTAGTCATTCAATTATCCATGACAAGTACCTGAATTGTAAAGCTAAATCTTCAGGCTGGAAATGACCTTTATAAAATTCAAAGCTATTATATTTGTACAACAATCTATTTTAACAAAACACTGCTGAACTTTCTGAGTGCTAATCTTGAAAAGGAAAATGGGCATGTATGTATTGGAAGGAACAGCGTGGTGACTCAGAGATAAGGTCAGCAGTGGCCTGAATGTGCAGCAGTAAGGAAAAAAAATATTGCTCTTGGGTCCACTTTTAAAACATAAATGTTTGACAACAGTCTCCAATAGTCCCCTAAAGTCCACTTGTTAGATCTCAGATCTACTTTTGTTCTTTAGCTAGGCTGTACCAACACTAGTTATTCAAGTTAACAAAATATTCCAGAAGGAACATTAATGGATGTATGACTCTACTGATTTGTTTTTTGACATTTTTTCTATTTCAGAATTTTCCTTGTAAAATGTAATACTCAAAGGCAGCGAACAGTAGTATGTGTATGTTTTTTAGCTTTGTTATAAATAAATGTTTGCTACTGGTAGGAATCGATAGATGATCCAGTAAATCTCATAGGCTTTCCCTCACATAAATTACCTCAAGGTCATTTCAGTTTGGTCAAATTGGAGGTCTTTAGAAACATAGAAACATAGAAATTAGGTGCAGGAGTAGGCCATTCGGCCCTTCGAGCCTGCACCGCCATTCAATATGATCATGGCTGATCATCCAACTCAGTATCCCGTACCTGCCTTCTCTCCATACACCTCTGATCCCCTTAGCCACAAGGGCCACATCTAACTCCCTCTTAAATATAGCCAATGAACTGGCCTCGACTACCCTCTGCGGCAGAGAGTTCCAGAGATTCACCACTCTCTGTGTGAAAAAAGTTCTTCTCATCTCGGTTTTAAAGGATTTCTCCCTTATCCTTAAGCTGTGACCGCTTGTCCTGGACTTCCCTAACATCGGGAGCAATCTTCCTGCATCTAGCCTGTCCAACCCCAACCCCTCTGTCCTGCCACTGTTAAGTCAAGAAACAGTTTTCACCTACTTTAAGCACCATACATTGATTGATGTGGTGATATGCTAGGACCACTATTTCTGGATGACTATACATCAGATTGGAAATTCCAAGGGGACCTCAAGATATATTTCATACTTATCCATAATTCTTTGCATCACCCCCACTTCCTGTCACACTGAACTGCTCCCCTAGGGTTCTCCTGGCAGCACTTCCCTCATAAATCCTGAGAATGAAGGTTCAATCCCCTCAACATCTGATTAATCTATCTCTATCTACCTCATTGATGACCCTGAGACTATCCTTGATCAGACTTTGCTGGCTTTACCTTGCTCTAAATGTTATTCCCTTATCATGTATCTATACACTGTAAGTGGATCGATTGTAATCATGTGTTGTCCTTCTGCTGACTGATAAGCTAAACTGGACTATTCAGGATCGACCCTCAGATTCCCCAACTTGTTAATGTTACAAGATCATCTGACCTGTATTCCCACAATGGTCCCAATTTCCTGACATAGAAACATAGAAATTAGGTGCAGGAGTAGGCCATTCGGCCCTTCGAGCCTGCACCGCCATTCAATATGATCATGGCTGATCATCCAACTCAGTATCCCATCCCTGCCTTCTCTCCATACCCCCTGATCCCCTTAACCACAAGGGCCCCATCTAACTCCCTCTTAAATATAGCCAATGAACTGGCCTCAACTACCCTCTGTGGCAGAGAGTTCCAGAGATTCACCACTCTCTGTGTGAAAAAAGTTCTTCTCATCTCGGTTTTAAAGGATTTCCTCCTTATCCTTAAGCTGTGACCCCTTGCCCTGGACTTCCCTAACATCGGGAACAATCTTCCTGCATCTAGCCTGTCCAACCCCTTAAGAATTTTGTAAGTTTCTATAAGATCCACTCTCAGTCTCCTAAATTCTAGAGAGTATAAACCAAGTCTATCCAGTCTTTCTTCGTTCTCTACTCTCCCTGTCCCCCTCTACCCACGTTCCTTCCTCTGGCTCCACAATTTGCAACTATTCTGTCCCTATCTCGCACTTTCTATTTTTACACCTCTAACCTTTCTCCAACTATCAACCTCTCAAAAACACGCCTCAGTTGCATTCACCTATCGCTTGCCAGGCTTAGTCCTGCCCCTATTTATCTTCCTGCTTTCTCCCCCCAATCACAATCAGTCCAAATAAGTGTCCCAACCCGAAACATCACCTTTCCATGTTTACCTGGGATGGTGCCTGACCTGCTGAGTTACACCAATACTCTATGTGTCTTTTTTTGTAATCCAGTATGCAGTTGCAGTTGTACAGGGTCTTGGTGAGACCACACCTGGAGTATTGCGTACAGTTTTGGTCTCCTAATTTGAGGAAAGACATTCTTGTCATAGAGGGAGTACAGAGAAGGTTAACCAGACTGATTCCTGGGATGTCAGGACTTTCTTATGAAGAAAGACTGGATAGACTTGGTTTGTACTCTCTAGAATTTAGGAGATTGAGAGGGGATCTTATAGAAACTTACCAAATTCTTAAGGGGTTGGACAGGCTAGATGCAGGAAGATTGTTCTCGATGTTGGGGAAGTCCAGGACAAGAGGTCACAGTTTAAGGATAAGGGGGAAATCTTTTAGGACCGAGATGAGAAAACCATTTTTCACACAGAGAGTGGTGAATCTCTGGAATTCTCTGCCACAGAATGTAGTTGATTGAGGCCAGTTCATTAGCTGTATTTAAGAGGGAGTTAGATGTGGCCCTTGTGGCTAAAGGGATCAGGGTGTAAGGAGAGAAGGCAGGTACAGGATACTGAGTTGGATGATCAGCCATGATCATATTGAATGGCGGTGCAGGCTCGAAGGGCCGAATGGCCTACTCCTGCACCTATTTTCTATGTTTCTATGTATCTGCACTTCCTTGTGTCTATAATATGCATCCGACTCCTTACTGAACTCCAAAATGAATGTTGTGCGACTACTTCTGATGTGAAAATTAATGTTCGGATGTGACAACGTTGACTGTTTGGAAACAAGTGCTCAGTCCTATTTATTGAATGAATCACAAGTGGTTGTCACTGAGTTTCACTCAGGAAAAAAAACCCAATTGCAATTGCATAATGTTGAAGAAACAGCATGGTGCAACTGAATCTCCAGGCAGTGTTGTATTGGAGGGATTTAAATATAACAGCAAACAAAAAGAATAAGTGCCTGAAGTCACACCTTAGTTTTTTTATAATCTATTTCAGTTGTAAATGGAGATCAAAGATATAATATTTTCAGCTGGTTATACACTGGGAATAGCTATCAGCATGCATGCCACCTGTCAGTGTATTTCAGTGCACTCCCTGTCTTTGATTTTCAAGGACAATCGCCTACGGATATTAATGGCTTGTGACGTCAGCATCACGGGTTTACTAATGATCAACCTGCAAGTAACCCTCTACATTCTGTATCCAAAATTGCAAGGGGAATACATATTCAAATACTTTCACTACATTTAAAGTGTTCCGATAATTGAGGGAGAACAACAGTGGGAGATATTGAATGAATGGACAATCTGATGAATTGCTTGTTATGAAAATGTGTCACTTACAACTATCTCTGCATGTAAGTCCTTTTAACCCAACTGATTACTTCTTACTTCATCACCCATCTCACATGACATTAATAATTGGTGTTCTGGAACTCAGCCCCCTGCTGTACTCACTCTATACTCATGACTGCGTAGCGAACCACAGTGCGAACTCCATCATCAAGTTCGCTGACGACACCACTGTTGTGGGGCGTATCACTGATGGGGATGAGTCAGAATATAGAAGAGAGATCGAGCAACTGTCCATATGGTGCCAGTGCAATAACCTGGCCCTCAACACCAGCAAAACCAAAGAACTGATTGTGGACTTTGGAAGGAGTAGGATGGGGACCCACAGCCCCATTTATATCAACGGGTCGATGGTTGAAAGGGTCAAGAACTTCAAATTCCTGGGCGTGCACATCTCTGAAGATCTTTCCTGGTCCGAGAACACTAACGCAATTATCAAAAAAGCTCATCAGCGCCTCTACTTCCTGAGAAGATTACGGAGAGTCGGATTGTCAATGAAGACTCTCTCTAACTTCTACAGGTGCACAGTCGAGAGCATGCTGACCGGTTGCATCGTGGCTTGGTTCGGCAATTTGAGCGCCCTGGAGAGGGAAAGACTACAAAAAGTAGTAAACACTGCTCGACCCGAAACGTCACCCATACCTTCTCTCCAGAGAGGCTGCCCAACCCGCTGAGTTACTCCAGCTTTTTGTGTCTATCTTTGGTTTAAACTAGCATCTGCAGTTCCTTTTTACACAACCTTTATTGCACTCTACCCAAGGCCAATATCTCTTCTGAATGTCTAGGGCTTAGAGCTGAACGCATGCTGCAGGTGTGGTCTCATTGGAGCAATGAGCCATATATCATTACTTCTTGCATTTGAATGTTCTTTTCATTGAGGCCAATATTCCATTAGACTCTTCATATCATTTTATTGTTGCCTGTACATAGCTTCCCAAGTCTCTTTGTATCTCCACTGCCTCCAGCTGTTCATCATTTAAAATGTACTCCATTCTATATATGCCTACCTTAAAATGGCCTTTCCCACATGCTCAATCAATTGGCATCTTTTTGTAATTTGTTTTAATTACAGATGCAGGAAAAGTAAAATAAAAACATAAGCTGCTGTAAATGCACATCAGGTCAGGCCACACTGTAACAATCACCTGTTTCCTTTATCATTGGTACTTTTTTGCATATCTTTTATGTATAGAAGCTGGGATGTAATGTTAAAATTGTACAAGGCATTGGTGAGACCAAATCTGGAGTATGGTGTACAATTTTGGTCGCCCAATTATACGAAGGATGTCAACAAAATAGAGAGAGTACAGAGGAGATTTACTAGAATGTTGCCTGGGTTTCAACAACTAAGTTACAGAGATAGGTTGAATAAGTTAGGTCTTTATTCTCTGAAGCGCAGAAGGTTAAGAGGGGACCTGATAGAGGTCTTTAAAATGATGAGAGGGATGGACAGAGTTGATGTGGACAAGCTTTTCCCTTTGAGAATAGGGAAGATTCAAACAAGAGGACATGACTTCAGAATTAAGGGACAGAAGTTTAGGGGTAATATGAGGGGGAACTTCTTTACGCAAAGAGTGGTAGCAGTGTGGAATGAGCTTCCAGTGGAAGTGGTGGAGGCAGGTTCATTGGTATCATTTAAAAATAAATTGGATAGGCATATGGATGATAAGGGAATGGAGGGTTATGGTATGAGTGCAGGCAGGTGGGACTAAGGGGAAAAAAAAAAAATTGTTCGGCACGGACTTGTAGGGCCGAGATGGCCTGTTTCCGTGCTGTAATTGTTATATGGTTATATGGTTATATGGTTTTAGTCATTGTTTTTTATCTCTCCACATCATCATCTATATCTCTAGTTTCCCTTATCCCAAACCTGTCTGAAGAAGGGTCTCGATCCCAAATGTCACCCGTTCCTTGTCAAGAGTCAGTTTAATTGTCATTTGGACCCCTGGGGGTCCAAACGAAATGCCGTTTCTGCAGCCATACATTACACACAAATAGACCCCAGACACAACATAATTACATTTAACATAAACATCCATCACATAGCTGTGATGGAAGGCCAAAAAAACTTATCTCTCCACTGCACTCTCCCCCCCCGATGTCACAGTCAAAGTCAAAGCCCCCGGCTGGCGATGGCGATTGTCCCGCGGCCATTGAAGCCACGCCGGGTGGTGCAAGGTCGCACACCGGGTCTTGGTGTTGGAGCCCCCGGTGTGCGCTCGCAAAGTCCCGCGGCCGTTCCAGCCGCGCGGGGCAGTGGTGTCAGGCCCCGCTCCAGGAGCTCTTCGACCCCGCAACACGGGCGGGAGAAGTCGCCGTTGCAGCAGCCCGAAAAGCGGTCTCCCTCCAGGGAGCCGCGCGGGGTCGTCCGAGCCGTCCGCAGACCCGCATCGCAGCAGCACAGCAGCGGCAGCGCTCCTCCACCGCTCCACCCGCTCCGGTCTCGGCCAGCTCCGCGACGGCAACGGTGAGTCGGCACCAGAGTCCCCGGCTTCTTCCCGTTGGAGGCCGCTCCTCGTTGCGGCCTCAACGACACCTGAGACCCGACGAGAAAAGGTCGGGTCTCCAGTGCAGGGAGAGATTCAAAAGTTTCCCCCCCCCTCCCACCCCACCCCCCATCCCCCCACACACACACCCCAACATAAAATAACAAAAAACTACACAGAAACACAGACAAAAAATAACAAAAACGCGGACAGGCTGCAGAGGCCGCTGCTGGCCAGAGCCGCGCCGCCTACCGGAGTCTCCAGAGATGCTGCCTGTCCCGCTGAGTTACTCCAGCTTTTTGTGTCTATCTTTGGTATCCTAATAGTTTGATACAAGTTTGTGAGAACTGACCTGTGGCACAAAACTAATATTAGTGAAAGGCCTAAGCTTTGAGATCAGATTTAAGGCTGGGAAATAAAGGAGTAATTATAGTTCTGTTCCTTCCCCCTGTTGGAAATTTACAGTGGCTTTACAAATCACAGTGGCATTGACATGGATTTGCATTGACCTTTCCAGTATAGAGACTTTCCTTTCTTTAGTAATTTCATTTCAGATCATTATATTAAAGAATTTATTTAACGAATAGAATTCAATACACAATTGCAATGTAGATACACATCCTATATAAATGTGTAATGGTCACATTTTTTTCCAAATTTTCTGTTATAAATAAGAAAGTTCTGAAGAATATATATCAGTAGCAATTTGTCAAAGCAATGGCCAACAAAGCACACAAATGCCTCTACTTCCTTAGAAGGCTTAAATAGTTTGGCATGTCCCCCGACAACCCTCACCAACTTCTACAGATGCGGTGAAGAAAGCATTATATCGGATGCATTACAGCATTACAACATATCAGCTCCATCCAAGATCGCAAGAAGATGCAGCGTTGTGGACGTACCTCGGCAAGGTTACCAGCATGATCAGGGCCAAGTCTCATTCCTTTTTTCCCCCTCTCCCATCAGGCAAGAGCTACAGAGGTTTGAAAACATGTACCTCCAGATTCAGGGACAGATCAAGATCAAGATACAATTTAATTGTTATTTGAACCCCTTGAGGTCCAAACGAAACAACGTTTCTGCAGCCATACATTACAAACAAATAGACTCAAGACACAACATAATTTACATAAACATCCATCACATTGCTGTGATGGAAGGCCAAAAAAACTTATCTCTCCACTGCACTCTTCCCCCCCCCCCCCCCCCCCCCCCCCCCCGATGTCAAAGTCAAAGTCAAAGCCCCCGGCTGGCGATGGCGATTGTCCCACGGCCATTAAAGCCACGCCGGGTGGTGCAAGGTCGCACACCGGGTTCTTGATGTTAGAGCCCCCGGCGTGCGCTCGCAGAGTCCCGCGGCCATTCCAAGCCGCGCGGGGCGGTGCTGTAAGGCCCCGCTCCAGGAGCTCTTCGACCCCGCAACTCGGGCGGGAGAAGTCGCCGTTGCGGGAGCCCTGAAAAGTGGTCTCCCTCCAGGGACCCGCGGGCTCCCGGTGCCGCCGTCCGCCAGACCCGCAGTTGCAGCCTCCGAATCTCCGGAGGTCGGGCCACAGCAGCGCTCCACCACCGCTCCACCCGCTCCGGACTCGGCCAGCTCCGCGACGGTGAGGTGAGTAGTCGGCACCAGAGCCCCCGGTCTTCCTGTTGGAGGCCGCTCCTCGTTGCAGCCCCAACGACAATGGAGACCCGACAAAGAAAAGGTCGGGTCTCCCGTGCAGGGAGAGATTTAAAAGTTACCCCCTCCCTCCCACCCCCCCCACACACATACCCCAACAAAAAATAACAAAAACTACATAAAAACATAGACAAAAAATAATAAAAACGCAGACGGGCTGCAGAGGCCGCTGCTGACGAGAGTCGCGCCGCCTACTTCTTCCCAGCTGTTGTTGGGCAACTAAACCATCCTCTCACCAGCTGGAGAGCTGTCCTGACCTCCCATCTACCACATTGGAGACTTTTGAACTATCTTTAATCAAACTTTATTTGACTTTATCTTGCACTAAAGATTATACCCTTTATGTATATCTGTACATTGTGGATGTCTTGATAGTAATCATTCATAATCTTTTCACTGAGTGGATACCACACAATGTACCTTGGTACACATGACAATAATAAACATTTCTTTATATGCTCCAAAATATCCCAAGGTGCTTCATAGGGGCCCTGATCAAATAAAAGACTGGACTGGGAAGGGAAAAATTAGTGATTATGTCTTAAAGCTTGGCCATTGAAATTTGTTTTAAAAGACCAGATTCGATGATGGCAAAAATGTTAAGAGTTGCTTCTTAAGCTGGATGTTCCACTGTATTTTTATTTTAAGAAACTACATTACCATCCAGCCAGGTAATTTAGAAATTCAGGCTTAGATTAGAAAGGCACAATATTTCAAGTGTACAAATGAAAAGTATATAACGTGGACATCACTGGATAGACCATATTAAATTAGTCTATGAGAGAAAGTTACTTGAAAAGTGCTGTAAGACATTAAGGGCCTGTCCCACCAGCATGCGACTGCATGCGGCGAGCGTGACCAAACCGGAAGCGGGGGCCGCGCGGAGGTCGAGTGATCCCGTACGAGTTGATGTGAAGTTCGAGCGAAGTCCGCGGGAAGTTCGTGCTAGGCGTCCGCCGTCAAGACACTGTGTACGGCATCGAGAAGCTGCACATGCCCGTCGAGGCGGTGCGTCCAGCGTCAATGCAGCTGCGGGCCGGCAGGCCATTGCCGCGCGGAATTTTTGAACACGGTCAGTTTTTCGGAGCCCCGCGCGATGTCGGGACCAGCTCCGCACAACTCCATACGGCTCCAGCGATCGAAGTGGGACCGGCCCCGCGAGGCCGTACGGCTCAAGCGACCACGTTAGGTTGCGCTTGTCGCATGGAGTCGCATGCTCGTGGGACAGGACCTTTAGTTTTGAACAATAATATTCATTGACAAGCTGTGTGCTCATAAAATGTGGCACGGCTTTGGATTTCTTCTCAGCTGGGGCTACATTGAGAGATAAAAGCATTTGCATGTGGAAATAACAATAATGGGGGGGAAAGCCAGTGAAATTAAGTCTGCTTTATTTTTGGAAAAATATCTCTACTTATTTGCATTTTACATCTTGGTGAAAACCCATTTAAATCTGTGAATTGGGAATATTTGTAGGCTCTATCACACATTTATGAGGATGTCTTTTGTGCAGTCCTTGCAACCTAATCTCTCGGAGAGTTCCTATTGTGCTTATGTACTTACAGCAGATAAAAGTTGAAGTCATTTGAGAGACAGAGGATCATCCAAAAAAAGCATGAATGAGTTCTATATTAAGCACAGCCGGCAACAGGAGAACAGGAAGCTTTCTTGTCATTGTTTGAAATTGTATGAGTTGAATAACAATTATCTAAATTAAGATTCGCTTATGAAAAATTTAGGAATTCTGTTGGCAATTCACTTGTGCTCCATGTGGCCATAGGATAACTGTTTCTGTTTTTCAGTCAAGGAACTTTAGCTTTTTCATATCATGAATGCTTCATGAAGAAATTAGAACTGAAATTTGTCTCAATGTGTTGGGATATCTGTTTATTTCATACTTGTGTCGACCTGATTCCATAATGATATAATAATTAAAAAAACGTTTCTTTCTCCTTCATAAGATCATGAGATCATAGGAGATAGGAGCAGAATTAGGCCATTCAGCCCATCAAGTCCACTCTGCCATTCAATCATGGCTGATCTATCTCTCCCTCTCCTGCCTTCTCCCTATAATCTTAGTTTAGTTTAGTTTAGAGATACAGCACGGAAACAGGCCCTTCGGCCCACGGGGTCTGCGCCGACCAGCGATCCCCGCACATTAACAATATCCTACACCCACCAGGGACAATTTTTACATTTACCAAGTCAATTAACCTACAAACCTGTACGCCTTTGGAGTGTGGGAGGAAACCGAAGATCTCAGAGAAAACCCACGCAGGTCACGGGGAGAAGGTACAAACTTCTTTACAGACAGCACCCGTAGTCGGGATCGAACACGGGTCTCCAGTGCTGCATTCGTTGTAAGGCAGCAACTCTACTGCTGTGCCACCGTGACTGCCAATCTCTGACACCTCTTTCCCTCATTTGCCTCCAAACACTTTAATTTCTTTAGCAAATGTAGACAGCTGACTCCTCAGCTGCGTTTAAATGAAAGCAGCTTAGATCTTAATTGTCAGCAAACCACTAAACTGTATACATTTTCACAGGAAACCAAGTCCTGTCCTCACACAATATCCATATGCAGACCCCTTCAGCATTGTTCCCCAGCTGATATTTCCCACTCCCCACCTCAGCTATCCTGACAATAAAGTGAGTAATGTTACAAATAAAATCAGCTTCTCCAGCACAGGTCACTTATCGAATGGTTGTGTGTAACTCTTCACAATAAATGTGGCTTGGTAAAGACTGACATCATTCCAGCAATTGCTGTTTGTGACCAAATTGCCTCAATGTTCCTTTTTCTGTTGTTTTAACACCGTTGTTAACCTGGGTATCAGTATCTCCACTGAAGTTAGTTTACATTCTTGGACACATAAGAGACTGCAGATGCTGCATCTGTGGAGGCCAAGGATGATCACGTTCATAGATGCAGCTTGACCCAATAATATCCTTCAACAGAATGTCTTGTTTTTTTTGCTTCACAGTCTTGGAGAATGTGTTTTGGTGAATCATGTTTGTTCTATTTAAGTCTTGCTCATAGAAACATAGAAAATAGGTGCAGGAGGAGGCCATTCATCCCTTTGAACCATTCATTGTGATCATGGCTGATCGTCCCCTATCAATAACCCGTGCCTGCCTTCTCCCCATATCCCTTGACTCCACTAGTCCCTAGAGCTCTATCTAACTCTCTCTTAAATCCATCTTGTGACTTGGCCTCCACTGCCCTCTGTGGCAGGGAATTCCACAAATTCACAACTCTCTGGGTGAAAAAGTTTTTTCTCACCTCAGTCTTAAATGACCTCTCCTTTATTTTAAGACTGTGGCCCCTGGTTCTGGACTCGCCCAACATTGGGAACATTTTTCCTGCATCTAGCTTGTCCAGTCCTTTTATAATTTTATACGTTTCTATAAGATCCCCCTCATCCTTCTAAACTCTAGTGAGTACAAGCCTAGTCTTTTCAATCTTTCCTCATATGACAGTTCTGCCATCCCAGGGATCAATCTTGTGAACCTACGCTGCACTGCCTCAATCACAAGGATGTCCTTATATTTTTTTCAAGACATTTATATGTATAACGTGGAGTTTGCTTTGGCCTTAACCACAAACAATTAGCATATTACTTATTCTATGATCCACCATTTCAATACAGAGCAGCAATCTAACAGAGTGTAGGGCAGGCAGTCCTGGATTAGCAGCTGCCATTCCTGATCCCACATTGCTTGTGGTCCATTTTTGGGTGTGAAATGGAGTTACTGAATCAGCTCTGCTGGGAACCATTGGGTGTATATTGTGGATTTAAAATCTGTCAACAGATAAGTTAAGGAACACCACTTATATTACTTAAATTGTATGGAGAAATATCAACTAATGTAGATACCCCTCATAATACACTAACCAATTCAAAGGTGATTTTTCATATTGAGTATGTATGGTACATGTTGAAGTTGAACATTTTAATACAAACATACTCTGCAATGGTTCACAAGGGTTTAATCGTACCAAACCTGTCCGACAAATCTCTTTGAATCTTTTCAGAATTTGAAATGATGCCTGTGACAGATGGAAATTAAAACCATTGTGAAAATTAGATTCTGGGTAGTTTATGAGGTCTAAGTCTACAGTCGGATAAATTAAACTATTTTCATGTTGACTTTTCTCTGCTGGTTTGATAGATAAGTGTGATTTACCTCACAATTCTTGCAAGTTTAGCCATTAGTTTGGTTATAAATACACTTTCCCCAGATATGACAAATCACAAAGTTATAATCCACACCAGATTTTTGACATATCATTTAGTTCAAATGTTTAAGAAAGAACTGCAGATGCTGGAAAAATCGAAGGTAGACAAGAATGCTGGAGAAACTCAGTGGGTGAGGCAGTATCTATGGAGAGAAGGAATAGGTGACGTTTTGGGTTGAGACCTTTCTTCAGACTGATGTGGTGGGGGGGGGGGGAGGAAGGAAGAAGAAAAGAAGAGGCGGAGACAGTGGGCTGTGGGAGAGCTGTGAAGGGGAGGGGAAGGAGGGAGAAAGCAAGGACTACATGAAATTGGAGAAGTCAATGGTCATACTGCTGGGGTGTAAACTACCCAAGCGAAATATGAAGTGCTGTTCCTCCAATTTGTGGTGGGACTCACTCTGGCCATGGCGGAGGCCCAGGACAGAAAGGTCGTATTCGGAATGTGAGGGGGAGTTGAAGTGCTGAGCCACCGGGAGATCAGGTTGGTTATTGCGAACTGTGCGGAGGTGTTGGGCGAAGCGATCACCAAGCCTGCGCTTGGTCTCACCGATGTAGAGCAGTTGACACCTACAGCAGCGGATGCAATAGATGAGGTTGGAGGAGGTACAGGTAAACCTCTGCCACACCTGGAAAGACTGCTTGGGTCCTTGAATGGAGTCAAGGGGGGAGGTAAATTAGTTCAAATGGTTACCCTCTGAGCATTTGGCTGATGGCAAGCTGCTCTCTTTCTGCAATCAATCCTAAAAATATCTAAATGGACCCTTTGGGAGTGGGGGTGGGTATCTGCTAATCAATCATGTGTCAATTCTACTCTGCAACTTTCATTTGAGTATGTTTTTTAAAGTTTCATTTAAAAACTAAATAAAATTGTGGCTAATCTATTTTTTGTCAAAATTATTCGCAGCTCAATAGTAAGATTAAACGAGCTTACCAGTTTGAAGTTTGATCTTGATTTTATGAGGAGTTACGATGAGCGATTACGTGAAGAAGGGCCGTCCGTCTGCGTGCGCGTCAATCTTCAAAGCAGTGGTGTAAAATCACAGATAAGAGAAGACCTGAGAATAGTAAGGTTTTGAAGAACTAGAATTACCATATGACCTTGATAATATGAGGGTGGGAGCGGTGGGCACGTAATCACTCATCGTAACTCCTCATAAAATCAAGATCAAACTGGTAAGTTCTCGTTTAATCTTACTATTTTTCTTCGGAGTCACGTGAGTGACTACGTGAAGATTTCAAAGCTCTGTGATTTCACACCGGTTACGAGTCCAGGCGTCACACATTGAATGGATTGACCATGGATGAGTGTAATCATTAAAGCATTCAGATTTAACGTAGTTAAATAATAACAATGTTGCTTTAATGTGAAAAAGAAACATTTTTAATAGTTACCCCTCCCATCCTGGGGGGAAACTACAAAACAGAACTTAAAATGGTACGTGCAAACACCTCCAGTCCGGTTATAGGTTTGTTGTAAAACCGGTGGAACATTCGTTCATTGGCCCATCCCGCAGTCGTTAGGTGTCGTTGAGGGGTACTTCCAAAGCTCTTGCTGCCGACGTAGATGCAGCCCTGGTGGAGTGTGATTTGAAAATGTCAATGTTCACTCCTGCATTCGCCAACACATCCTTTAACCATCTGGAAATGATTTGGGTTGATACCTTGTGGTGAGGCTTTTTGTAACTGATCAGGACCGATAGCTCAGCGCCTCTGAGGTCCCTGGTGACTCTTAGGTCATAGTGTAAGTGTGTTACAACACACAACCGTGGATCCTCGGGATATGCCAAGAACTCTATCTTGATCCCTTGCACTCCTGGCCTGCTCTGTTTGATCAAGTTATGAAGAAAGATATATTATTGACATTGGTGGTCATGTTGTCGAGACACAGCTTGTTGCACAGTTACCAGCGCCATTAGCATGACCACCTTCAGGGTGAGTTAGATATGGGTAAAGAGGGAGCTGGTTCCCACTGGCGAATCAGTGTGAGTACCACACTCACATCCCAAATGTCCGTGTACCTTGGCCTGGATGGTGTGGAATTAAATATACCCTTCATAAACCTGGTTATTAAACGAAGTGTCCCTACACCGACCCGTGCCCTGACTCCAGCATCAAATAGGAGGATAGCGCGCTTCTGGCACTATTTATTGCACTATAGCCTAGTTTATGGTCATAGTACAGGGTAGATAGGAACTCCAGGACATCCGTGATCCGTACTGTATCATATGAGATGTTGGTGGCCTTGCAGAACATCTCCCACTTCTTGATGTGGGAGACGTACTGTTTTTGTGTACTGTCTGTTCCTCCACCATGAAATAGTGGAACAGGGACAGTAGATACTTTTTGAGCTCCCACTTAAACATGTTATCTACAGTAACAAAGCTTGCATAAACCGACTTGTTTGAGAGACTCAGTGCTGCTATGTGACATTCTCTTTGTGCTGTCCTGATCGGAATTGTAATTAGGAAGGCTGGTGGGCCCAAGTGAAAGCCAGATTTGGTCTGGAGGTCAAAGAAATGCATCCAATAAATATATTGCAATTTTCTACCTTATATTTGCAACTCAGCATATCTCCATTGATTCTGACCAACTTCTGCAGATGCACCATAGTTGGCATCCTAGTGGAATGTATAGAAGCTTAGTATGGCAACTGCTCTGCTCAAGGCCGCATTAAATTACAGACAGTTGCAAATGCAGCCCAATCCATCTTGCAAACCGACTTCCTCACCATTGACTCCATCTGTACTTCATGCTGCCTCGGGAAAGCAGCCAATATAATCAAAGACCTTTCCTACCCTTGTCTCTTCGGGCAGTAGATAGAAAAGCTTGAAAGCACATACCACCAGATTCAAGAACAGCTTCTTCCCTCCTGTCACCTGCACTTTCCCTGTAGCTATAACACCATATTCTGCACTCTCTTTGCATGACCTGAAGTACTCATTTATGGTATGAATTCCTTGGATAACTCACAAAACAACTTTTTTCACTGTACACTTGACAATAATAAACCAATACCAATATCAATTTCTGTGCATCAAAATGTTATAAGGGAGCATTTCATTTAGGATACTGGATTTTATCCAGAGTCTAGGATGACCGATCTGGGAAATGAGTTTGAATTATATATAGCAAAGCAACTGGGAGTTTAAGTTCAGTTTATTACATTTTAAAAAAAATTAAGGAAAAATGGTCGACATCAGTAATGTTGAAAAAACATCTGAAATCAAAATGCTGATAATTAATACCAGTAACTGAATTATAACAAAACATATTCATCCATGCCCTTCAGCGAAGGAATCTCCAGTCCTTATCTAGTAAAGCCTAGTTCTAACTGAAAATATTTCATTAGTGGTTGAATCTGAGCTGTTGTTTGTTCAGGGACTTCTTGGATGGTCATTAAATTCTGGTTTAGTTTTTAGTTTAGTTTAGAGATACAGTGAGGAAACAGGCCCGTCAGCACATCGAGTCTGCACTGACCAACGATCCACGCACATTAACACTATCCTACACACACTAGGGACAATTTACACACACACCAAGCCAATTAACCTACATACCAGTATGTCTTTGGAATGTGGGAGGAAACTGAAGATCTCGGAAGAAACCCATGCGGTCACTGGGAGAAGGTACAAAATACGTACAGATAGCACCGTAGTCGGGATCGAACCCGGGTCCCCGGCGCAGCAAGCACAGTAAGGTAACAACTCTACCCCATGCAACACCGTGGTCTCGCAAACTACACCAGTATAATTTGAAAAATCAAAAATGGGAGCAAGATTAATTGGACAGCTCTTCCACACAGGTTGAATGAACTGCAGCGGCCTCATTCTACCATGTGTCATTTCACAATTCCGTGAAAGATGTAAACAAATTATAAACACAAGACATTTATGTTATTAAGTACTAGTAGTAATAATAATAATAATAATAATATATTTTATTGTCATTGCACATAAGTGCAACGAGATTTGGTATGCAGCTTCCATCCGATGTCATAACTTAAACAACTAATACAATTTAGATTTAGATACCCCGAGAACATGGTTTGTAAAAAGAACAGTAAAACAGTCGAAACAGACTGATGTGCAGATGTGTCTGTGCGACGTGACCATCCGAGGGAGACAGTCCGGGGGTGGGGGGGGGGGGGGGGGGGGGGGGGGGCTCAGCAGGGCCGGTTCAGAGCTCTGGGAATACAGCTGTTCCTGAGTCTGGAGGTTCGGGCGTAGAAGGCCTTGTAACGTCTGCCGGAGGGAAGTAGTTCGAACAGTCCATTACAAGGGTGTGAGGAGTCTTTATGGATGCTGACGGCCTTCCTGAGGCACCGTGTGTGGTAGATGCCCTCCAAGGCTGGTAGCTGTGTCCCAATAATCCTCTGCGCTCTGTGGACGACGCGCTGAAGAGCTCTCCTCTCTGCCTCCGTGCAGCTGAGATACCACACAGAGATGCCATACGTTAACATGCTCTCTGTGGTGCAGTGGTAGAACGTTGTCAGCAGCTGTTGGGGCAGACCAGTCTTTTTTAATGTTCTCAGGAAGAACAGTCGTTGCTGTGCCTTCTTGACCAGCGCAGCGGTGTTGGTGGACCATGTGAGGTCCTCTGAACTGTGAGTGCCCAGAAACCTAAAGCTGGACACTCTCTGAGGTTGAGGGCAGTTTTATAATTCTACTATTTCAAGGTTCATTCCTCTGAGGGTGGGATCAGGAAGTTATAAATATGACTGGGCCAGAACTTGTTGGCAGTGAATTGTGTTTCTGGCATCAATAGTTGAAGGATGATGAAAGAACGCTCGGGCTTATGAATGTATATGATAATTTCTCACCATGAAAATTAAATAAACTAATTAAATAAATTAAAAGTCCGACTGTTTCAAAGTCTTTCTCTTTATCACATAACAGGTGAAAAGAATTGTGATAGAAATAGCTTTTTACTGCCTTTTACTGGTATTAAAAATGCCACTGGTGTCCACCTTAAAGTACATGTAACATTATGGCGGATATGGTCATGGAAATTTGTGTTTACATAATTCACAAATCACTTTCAGAAAATCTGGGATACAAAATCAAACTTCACTTTTGTTGCAGTGCATAAAGATCAAAGTATTTGCTTGTGAGGTTCACAGAACAATGTGGTTGGATTAAACACAGCATTCTGCCTTGATACCTGAACTTGCCAACAGTTAACAGCAGTGATGTCTGCAGTAGCTCGTAAACAAAACGAGCAGCAATCTTTCAACTACAGGTATTGAAACTAAAAGAATAGGTGCTAGTTTGATTGAGAGGGGTAAGGGGCATCTGCGCAGGCTGGAAGAGAACAGTGCTCACAAGAGATATGTTCTTGTGTGATGAGGCCACAGAAACATTGGGTAGTGGGCCACTGTGGGCAAGAGGATGCCAGGAAGGTCTGTATGAAAGAGAAATGATACTTGAGGTTGGCATAAGAAGCAGTGCTACATAAAGCCTCTGAATGCTTGTTCTTTGTGGATGTCTGCAACATTGGTAAATGATCTGTCTGCCAAAGTAGATGAAGTCTATTTTCTGTAGGGGGTGATGTTTGGGTGACCTCCCTCATCTAACAGTGGGCAGCAAAACTAGGAGCTGGTGTGAGTATGGAATGATTGATCTTCAACCTCAGAATTTGGGAGTGACCATGAACGTGAACTCGTTAGGTAAAGCATCCAGAGCACTTATCAGAGACTGTTTACAGATTACAGATGTTGATGAAGGTAAAACATACATCCTGGATGTTGGGCCATTTAAGTAGCACAATTGAAAAGGGAATGGAATTCGTAAAGCAGACAAATGAGAATGATTATATTTTGGATCAATGGTGTTAGAAATCTCGCTGAAGATGAATCTTGGGCTTTATGCTACTGTTGACCGAATTAGGGGAAGTTAGAAAGTTGCAAGGGGAAATGCAAGTCTGTTGAAAATCAATGGGGTGAACTTCCTGGCAATTAATACATTGAAAAAAAAAAGCAATTGGTCTCCTTTAGATTGAGTCAGTTTACAATTGCACAAAAAAATAATTTTGGAGTTTGTTGAACAGATTTCTGGTCCACAGGTTCTTGTGGTCAATAATCTTACTGTCAATAATTTCTGTCAGCTGGTACAGTTAGTTATTATCTAAACGGTGGCCGATTGGGAAAGGGGGAGATGCAGCGAGACCTGGGTGTCATGGTACACCAGTCATTGAAGGTAGGCATGCAGGTGCAGCAGGCAGTAAAGAAAGCAAATGGTATGTTAGCTTTCATTGCAAATGGATTTGAGTATCGGAGCAGGGAGGTTCTACTGCAGTTGTACAGGGTCTTGGTGAGACCACACCTGGAGTATTGCGTACAGTTTTGGTCTCCTAATCTGAGGAAGGACATTATTGCCATAGAGGGAGTACAGAGAAGGTTCACCAGACTGATTCCTGGGATGTCAGGACTGTCCTATGAAGAAAGACTGGATAGACTTGGTTTATACTCTCTAGAATTTAGGAGATTGAGAGGGGATCTTATAGAAACTTACAAAATTCTTAAGGGGTTGGACAGGCTAGATGCAGGAAGATTGCTCCCGATGTTGGGGAAGTCCAGGACAAGGGGTCACAGCTTAAGGATAAGGGGGAAATCCTTTAAAACCGAGATGAGAAAAACTTTTTTCACACAGAGAGTGATGAATCTCTGGAACTCTCTGCCACAGAGGGTAGTTGAGGCCAGTTCATTGGCTATATTTAAGAGGGAGTTAGATGTGGCCCTTGTGGCTAAGGGGATCAGAGGGTATGGAGAGAAGGCAGGTACGGGATACTGAGTTGGATGATCAGCCATGATCATATTGAATGGCGGTGCAGGCTCGAAGGGCAGAATGGCCTACTCCTGCACCTAATTTCTATGTTTCTATGTTATATTGTGTGTGTGTGGGGGGGGTTGGGAAGATCGTATTCTTAGAAGACAGACAGTTTAGTTTTGAGATACAGAATTGAAACAGGGCCTCCGGCCCACCGTGTCAGAGCTGACCAGTGATCCCGCACACTAACACTATCCTACACACACTAGGGACAATTTTCTATTTTACCAAGCCAATTAACCTACGAACGTCTTTGGAGTGTTGCAACAAGCCAGAGCACCCAGAGAAAATTCACGCAGGTCACGGAGAGAACGTACAAACTCCATACAGACAGCACCCATAGTCAGGATCGAACCTGGGTCTCTGGCCCTGTAAGACAGCAACTCTCCCACTGTGCCACTGTGCCACCTTCAACTAAAACTAAACTAAACTAAAACATGGGATGAAAAAAAAATGTTTAGAACATAGAACATAGAAAAGTACTGCACAGGAAGAGCTCCGACCGCCAGCCTGCAGCCTACAACATTTTGAAGCCACGGTCTGCGGCGCAGCGTGGACTTACCATCCGGAGTGGGATCCCTCGCTGGGGATCCCTGGTGAAGAGCTCCAACCGCCGGCCTGCAGCCTACAACATCCTGAAACCGCGGTCTCCGGTAGGGAAGCACCGATTTGGGATTTACAGTCCTGACAAGAGGGCCAGTACATCTGGCCTCCCGCAGCGGCAACTGCGAAGGTTTATGGCCTCAACAACGGGGGAACAATGGAGGAGAACTGACTGTACTTTGTGCCTTCCACCATAGTGAAGAATGCTGTGGTGGATGTTTGCATTAATTTTTTATTGTGTATTGTGTGTTCTTTTTGATTGTACCGCTGCTGGCAAATTCATTTCACTGCACGTTATTGTGTATGTGATGAATGAATCTGACTGATTGATTGGCCCACATTCTCAGTGCCAAACACAATGGCAAAATGAACTCATCTCATCTGTCTACGTATAATCCATATCCCTCTGTTCCGTGCATATCCAGTGCCTATCTAAAAGTCTCTTAAATGCCACAATCACATCTACCTCCACCACCCTAAGCAGTGTGTTCCCAGCACCCACCATCCTCTGTGTAATACAATTTAACCAGCATATCATTTTTAAACTTTGCCCCTCTCACCATAAAACTATGCCTCCAGTCATTGATATTTCCATCCTGAGAAAAGGTCTCTACCCTTCCCATCCTTCTCATAATGTTATACACTTCTATCAGCTCTCCCCTCAATCTCCTGTGATCTAGATAAAACAATCCAAGACTGTCAAATCTCTTTTTACAGCTAATATCCTCTAATCCAGGCATTATTCTGGTAAACCTCCTTACCCTGTGTACAGCTTGTACAATCATCTTGTAATGAGGAGGCCAGAGCTGGATGCAATGCTCTAAATTCTATAACCAAAGTGTTATGAGTTTAAAACTGCATCATGACTTCCTGAAGCTTGCGCTCAATGCCCTGACCAGTGAAGAAAGCGAATGGTATGTTAGCTTTCATAGCAAAAGGATTTGAGTATAGGAGCAGGGAGGTTCTACTACAGTTGTACAGGGTCTTGGTGAGACCACACCTGGAGTATTGCGTACAGTTTTGGTCTCCAAATCTGAGGAAGGACATTATTGCCATAGAGGGAGTGCAGAGACGGTTCACCAGACTGATCCCTGGGATGTCAGGACTGTCTTATGAAGAAAGACTGGATAGAAACTTACAAAATTCTTAAGGGGTTGGACAGGCTAGATGCAGGAAGATTGCTCCCGATGTTGGGGAAGTCCAGGACAAGGGGTCACAGCTTAAGGATAAGGGGGAAATCCTTTAAAACCGAGATGAGGAGAACTTTTTTCACACAGAGAGTGGTGAATCTCTGGAACTCTCTGCCACAGAGGGTAGTTAAGGCCAGTTCATTGGCTATATTTAAGAGGGAGTTAGATGTGGCCCTTGTGGCCAAGGGGATCAGAGGGTATGGAGAGAAGGCAGGTACGGGATACTTAGTTGGATGATCAGCCATGGTCATATTGAATGGCGGTGCAGGCTCGAAGGGCCGAATGGCCTCTACTCCTGCACCTATTTTCTATGTTTCTATGTTTCTATTAAAGCAACATCCCATATGCCTTTACTGCACTATCTACGTATGTTACAACATTCAGGAAGCCATGTACTTGGACCCCAAGGTCCCTCTGAACATCAATGCTGTTAAGGGTCTTGTCATTGCCTTCACCTTACATATATCCTCCAAAATTGCAACACCTCACACTTTCACACTTGCTGTATTAAGCTCCGTCTGCCATTTCCCCACCCATTTCTGTAGCTGATCTCAATGTATATTTTGCCAATCTTCCTCACAGTCCACAACTTCAGCAATCTTAGTGTTTTCTGCAAACTCACCCATCTACTTTTATTCACCTTAATGCTCCAAGAGCTCCAGCGTCAAACTGCTCTTGCATATTAGTATACTCCACACTGATTTCACCTCTGTTTAGTACCACATCTACATCTTTCATCTCCAATCACAACTTCCCTCCTTTATCCTTGAAAGGTCCTATCTTCTCCCTGGTTAACCTATCATTTAAAAATCGACAGTCATTTCATGGCCCTTGTTATTAACTCATTATCAGGTAAATTCTATGGTAGACAAAAATGCTGGAGAAACTCAGCGGGTGAGTGTGGCAAAATATAGTAGTATAACAAAATGTCAGGGTAATTTTGGCAACGATCAAGGTAACCTGGAAACCAGGACCCTGCTGAGTTATAGACAATAGGCAATAGGTGCAGGAGTAGGCCATTAAGGCTCCTCGAGCCGAATGGCCTACTCCTGCACCTATTGTCTATTGTCTATTCAATGTGAGCATGGCTGATCATCCACAATCAGTACCCCGTTCCTGCCTTCTCCCCCTATCCCCCGACTCCGCTATCTTTAAGAGCTCTATCTAGCTCTCCCTTTAAAGCATCCAGGGAACCAGCCTCCATCGCCCTCTGAGGCAGAGAATTCCACAGACTCACAACTCTCTGTGAAAACAATTTTTCCTCATCTCAATTCTAAGTGCCTTACCCCTTATTCTTAAACTGTGGACCCTGGTTCTGGACTCCCCCAACATCTGGAACATGTTTCCTGCCTCTAGCGTGTCCAAACCCTTAATAATCTTATATGTACCAATAAGAATCCCTCTCATCCTTCTAAATTCCAAAGTATACAGGCCCAGCCGCTCCATTCTATCAACATATGACAGTCCCGCCATCCCGGGATTAACCTGGTGAATCTATGCTGCACTCCCTCAATGGCAAGAATGTCCTTCCTCAAATTAGCAGACCAAAACTCCAGGTGTAGTCTCACTAGGGCCCTGTACAACTGCAGAAGGACCTCTTTGCTCCTATACTCAACTCCTCTTGTTATGAAGGCCAACATGCCATTCGCTTTCTGCACTGCCTGCTGTACCTGCATGCTTACTTTCAGTGACTGATGAACAAGGACCCACAGATCCCGTTGTACTTCCCCTTTTCTCAATTTGACGCCATTTAGATATTACTCTGCCTTCTTGTTTTTGCTACCAAAGTGGATAACCTCACATTTATCCATATTAAACTTCATCTGCCATGCATCTGCCCACTCCCCCAAACTGTCCGTCACCCTGCATTCTCATAGCATCCTCTCACGGTTCATACTGCCACCCACACTGTCATCTGCAAATTTGCTAATGTTACTTTGAATCCCTTCATCCAAATCGTTGATGTATATTGTAAATAGCTGCGGTCCCAGCACCGAGCCTTGCGGTACCCCACTAGTCACTGCCTGCCATTCTGAAAGAGACCCGTTAATCCCTACTCTTTGTTTCCTGTCTGCCAACCACTTCTCTATCCATGTCAGCACTCTACCCCCAATATCATGTGCCCTAATTTTGCCCCACTAATCTCCTATGTGGGACCTTATCAAATGCTTTCTGAAAGTCCAGGTACACTACATCTATTGGCTCTCCCTTGTCCATTTTCCTAGTCACATCCTCAAAAAATCCCAGAAGATTAGTCAAGCACGATTTACCCTTTGAAAATCCATGCTGACTCGGACCGATCCTGTTACTGATATCCATATGTGCTGCTGCTATTTAATCTTTTATAATTGACTCCAGCATCTTTCCCACCACCGATGTTAGGCTAACTGGTCTATAATTCCCTGTTTTTAATCTCCCACCTTTCTTAAAATGTGGGATAACATTAGCTACCCTCCAATCCACAGGAACTGATCCTGGTTCTATAGAACATTGGAAAATGATCACCAATGCATTTACAATTTCCAGAGCCACTTCCTGAAGTACCCTGGGATGCAGACCATCAGGCTCTGGGGATTTATCTGTCTTCAGTCCCATCAGTCCACCCAACAGCATTTCCGGTCTAGTGTGAATCTCACACCATTTCCTGTCTAATGTGTATTTGAAGGTAACACATGAACTGAGGCTCCAGTGAATTTAAAGAGAGCACAGGAAACAGTACTAATGATCCTGTTGCAAAACGATTGGATTTCTGAACAATTCTATATAGGCATGATAACCTGTTTCTACTTACATTTGTTAATCTGTTTTCCTAAAGCTTTTTGCATCTCTGCCACATTCAGACTTGTCCTTTATAAGTAGTTGGCCTTATTACATCTAACAAAAAACACAATCTCACAATAACTACCACACTTGAGGAGAAAACTCTTTTAATAAAGATTCAACATCGATGTTCATTGGGCTTTTTGTCGGTCACAAGAATAATCTTAGAATTTATGGATTTTAAGACTGATTTATTTACCAAGCTTTGGAAAAACATTTCAAATGTTGATTTTTTTCTCGAGAAACATTATATCAAAATGCATTTTTACATAAATGGCTGACTTTGGAAAATCAAAAATATAAATAGTAAGAAGTGCCTTTTTGAACAGAACATTACTTATTATTCCTCTGGAATCAATGCAATCAATTACGAAAGGGTAGATAATGTAGATGTGAATATTTCAAGTGTGTTTATTTGTCATATGTACCAGATAAGAATTGGAACAATGTAAAAATAAACAATACTGCAGCTTTACAGGCATATTAGATGCAACTAAACTAACCAATAAATGGACAATAAATGAGAAGTTACTCTAAGTAAACAAGACCATAATTGTGGAAAAGCTGAAGTACGCAGAGCGGCCATTGTTGTTCAAAGTCCGTAGCGGTTCAGTGCCATGGTAGGATTATGATTAGGGTTATGTAGGGCAGTTGAAGAGCCTAATGGTTGATTGGAAGAGGCTGTCCTTGAACCTGGAAGTAGTGGTTCTCAGGCTCCTGCACTTTTGTCCCAATAGTAGCAATGAGCAGAGAGCATGGCTAGGCTGGTGTGGCTTTCATAATATAAGCTGCCATTGTGAGACATTGCTTATTCTAGATTGTTTTTTTTTGTGAGGAAGTCAGTACTTGTGTGGATCACAATGTATACCACTTCTGCCTTCTTTGTTCTTCATTTGGTACACTACCTTAATATCACTTACTGACTGTTCACAATACTGATGCCATCAAAGACTCAACCTACAGACTTCACTGAATAGATTACAAACACAAATAACAGATCATTTAACAGCGATTCGTTTAAATCACAACACACCATAAAAAGGAACAATCTATGCCAAAATTGATGCAGGTGTCCCCTGCATTTCAGCTGTTTGAGTAATGGAAATGAGCACTTACAGAATTCACAAATCACCACACATGTTTGAGATACAGAATAAAACTTACTCTGACAGAATTTATGTTTAAGAAAGAACTGCAGATGCTAGAAAAATCGAAGGTAGACAAAAATGCTGAAGAAACTCAGCGGGTGAGACAGCATCTGTGGAGCGAAGGAATAGGTGACGTTTCAGGTCAAGACCCTTCTTCAGACTGATGTGTTGGTGGGGAGGGTAGGAAGAAGAAAGGAAGAGGCGGAGAGTAGGGAATAGGAAGAGCTGGGAATGGGAGGGAAAGGAGGGAGAAAACAAGGACTACCTGAAATTGGAGAAGTCAATGTTCATACCTTGACCGTTCATACCGTGAGCTGGGGTGTAAACTACCCAAGTGAAATAATAGGTGCTGCTCCTCCAATTTACGGTGGGACTCACTCTGGCCATGGAGGAGGCCCAGGACAGAAAGATGTCTCCGCCTCCTCCTTTCTTCTTCCCGCCCCTCCCCCACCTCCACATCAGTCTGAAGAAGGGTCTCGACCCGAAACATCACCTATTCCTTCGCTCCATAGATGCTCCCTCACCCGCTGAGTTTTTTGGCCTTTTCGTGTCGAGACTCTTCTCCAGTCCGAAAAGAAGGGTCTTGTCCCAAAACGTCACCCATTGCTTCTCTCCAGAGATGCTGCCGGTCCCGCTGAGTTTCTCCAGCATTTTGTGTCTACCTTCAATTTTCTTGGCCCCGCTCTGGGAGTAGAAGTGGGGGCGGATCCGGACCGCAACGGCCGTGAGCCCCAGGCCGAGTTCGGCGATCGTTTGCCCGCTTCTGCTGCTGTTGGAGGTGAGACGTTGCATCGCGCCAGGGTCTTGGGCCTGTCCCACTTTGGCCGTCAGTTCCGTGACAGGCCGTTGGCACGCAAAGATGTTGTTCACTACAACAATTTCGGAGCCACACGCAATGTCGCGCACAACTACATACCCCTCCGCGCTTCTAAGTGGGACCGGCCCCGGCGACCATATGATGCTCGTGCCCTCAACGCGACCACGAGTTTGTGTAATTTGCGTGCCAAGGACACATAAATGGGACAGACCCTTTACTCAGCTATAGTGGACAATCGCCAACATTAGACACCATTCCCCCCACATGGTCCATTATAATGAGTGTTTACTGTATTTGTGCTGGCAGATTCATAATGCAGTTTCTGAAGCCGAGCAGCGGGATGCCAGTGAAAGGATGGGCGTTAGGTTCAATAATTGCTTGGGCTGGCAAATTATTTTTGGACAGTATCAGCACCACTGGTTTTGTTTCTTACATTTCATGTTGGGAAATGACAGTGTTGCTAGTTGTTACCAAGAATTCCTGGTTTCATAATCGACTTCTCCTGTCTGCAATGTGTCACTGAGAATCGGCTTCAGGAACAAGTGTGTCTTCATGAAACTCTCCTGGCAGCATCGGTGAGATTAACTCTGCCAAAGGGACTAATGTTGTGGCTCAGAGGTTGAGAAATGAGTGCAGTATGTGAAGGAAAGAAGTAAACCCTGTCAGGTGAGAAGAGAGAGGAGTTGTCTTCAAGAATCAGAAAAAGGAGTAGAGTTTGTCTCTGAATTTCTGTAAAATGAATACTGAGGGAAGTTGCTTCCATGGATGAGAGAGGGAAGTTAGCTCCTACTAATTGAAGATGAACTGAAGATAGAATAAATTATTCAAGGAATTTTCACGGATTATGTTCCAGTCAACCTGCAATGTACATCCAAAAAGAAACATATGATTTCATAAGATGAAAAATAATTATATCACAAATAAAAAGAGTCTAAGTGAACCAGAATGAGTGTGCATGTGAGTTCACTTGGTCCATATTCCCAGGGGAATCATACTTAAAGGAAGTATTGGTCAGCAGTAGTGTTTCCACAAAATAGTGTTCATGTCCAATCCAAATGGGTTCCCTCTGGTGATTTTGAATGTAAAATCAAAAACATTTCAAGAGAATATGCTCTGAACATCCTCACAAAAAGTGCATTGTTACGTGTGTTCCAATCTAAATATACCACCCGTGGCTCTCAGTCTGTTGCTAGACATTGCTTAATTTCAATGAAATTTGGATTTACTCAACATCAAACTAGTTTAAGAAGGAACTGCAGATGCTGGAAAATCGAAGGTAGACAAAACTGCTGGTGAAACTCAGTGGGTGTGGCAGCATCTATGGAGCGAAGGAAATAGATGCTGCCTCACCCGCTGAGTTTCTCCAGCATTTTTGTCTACCTTCAAACTAGTTTACATCATATTATTCCATTGTACCATCCCTATACCTGTTTTAGCTGTGGCAGCAATAAAGATACAAGTCCAGGACAAGGGGTCACAGCTTAAGGATAAGGGGGAAATCCTTTAAAACCGAGATGGGAAGAACCGTTTTCACACAGAGAGTGGTGAATCTCTGGAACTCTCTGCCGCAGAGGGAAGTTGAGGCCAGTTCATTGGCTATATTTAAGAGGGAGTTAGATGCGGCCCTTGTGGCTAAAGGGATCAGAGGGTATGGAGAGAAGGCAGGTACGGGATACTGAGTTGGATGATCAGCCATGATCATATTGAATGGCGGTGCAGGCTCGAAGGGCTGAATGGCCTACTCCTGCACCTATTTTCTATGTTTCTATGTTTCTATATGGATTAAAAATAACTACTGTTCTTAAAATTCATTCATTTCAGAAATTACATTTTAATATGGCACAGATTTAAAAAAATCAGGACATTATTTTTTCGCACATCCACTACCCCCTCAGTGCCATTCTCAGCTGCATTACACAACCTGACAAGGATGGCCCAAAAGTCCAAATCATTCTTCTGAAACTCATTTATCAAAGTTCTCCAACATTCTCTTTTTTTAAAAACAGACTGACCTTGTCAGTCGTCATAAAACATTCCTGATTTTATTTCCACGCAACGTTGTATCTGCTCAACAAAACACCCTGGAGTTTATGCCCACTCTGTACTGCAATTCACAATGTTATCTGTGCAAATTGCAATGCTGCCGTCACCTTAGTGCTTATCTGACTATTCTTTCAACTGACAAGTTGGGACACGGTGCATGTTCAGGTAAAATGAGAAAAAATTGCAGAAAGATTTGAAAATGTTTTTTGTAAGGGATTCATGCAGCAAATACTTCACAGTGTGCCAGAAGAATGAAAAATACTGCCCAATCCCTTGCAAGCCATATGCACCCACAGCAGTCTGCCGTGGCATCGAACAAGATTGTCCCAGCAAGTCACCTACCTCCTGTTAAATCCTGGCATTGTATTGATCCAACAAATGAGACCTTAGTGACTTTGTAGTGTATTATGGGATGCTTCAGGGACTTAGAGGACACTGTGTTGTAAGGTCACAAACTGTTTGTGCTATTGTTATAAGGTTCATTATAAGACAACTATCCAGAAGCAGAACATATTTTGGAGAAATGCGAAAGCTTATGTCCGTCCTAGAAATGTACAAAGTCGAGATTATTGGATTTAATATTGTAATATTTGACTTGACAATGTAACAATTTGCTTCATGAAAATTGTAAATCCATGTATTTAACACACAGACATGCCCATCTGGAACAGGTAGGATTAAATTGAGAATCAATATGTTTCTGCGCAAAATGCATTTAAAAAACTGTATGTAATTTTAAACTAAAAATTGTTCATATTTGGTTTGTGAATAGAGCTGTTGGCCATCTAGTATGAGAAAAAAAAGCATGTTTATTAAGTTACAAGGAACAAGGTTGCTTATCTTACTGAGGGAAGAACAAAATATGAATGATAAAATATGGGAATCATTTAAGTTTCCACTCATTGTGTGTGCCTTATGCTTTTGTTATTAATATCATGGACATTTGAAGTTTATTTGATTTTTGTCAATTTCTTACCGACTAGCAATTGATTCCACTCAGCTGAGATTAAAATTAAATTCTGACAGCTTGCCAAGCAGGTTTTATTTTTCCATAGTGACAATGATGGACAAGTTGAACTTGCTGCAGTTTAAATGCTTTTGTGAAGTTTGAAAAGCAAGCCTTTTGTAAGAATGCACATTAAAAAAATACTACTACTACAATGGTTTAAAACTAAATAATGCTATCAACAATTTGCAACTATTATTTTGAGGTATCTATTCATTGGCAAGCATCATTGGGAAAGCTCTTCCCCCTTGCAACCAGACCTAACTGGGATGATCATTAGTTTAATGATAACAGGAGATTGTTTTATAGAACTTGTAGTTGTTGAGTAACACAGCATGGAAGAAGTCAATTAATATGTTTGAAAGAACTATTTAGTAAGTGCTGTACAACTGTAATATTCAGATAGCACTGTGATTATCTGAGTCTGAAGAAGGGTTTCAGCCCGAAACGTTGCCTATTTCCTTCGCTCCATAGATGCTGCTGCACCCGCTAAGTTTCTCCAGCATTTTTGTGTACTGTGATTATCTTCTTTTCCTGAAAGCGCAACAAATTGTTTAATAGTTCTATTGTTTATATCTTTGATTTCATGTTTGGCGATGACAGCACTGAAAATGTGCATTCCCTTTTTGATGTACAGCATGCATATGCCATCAATGGAATAGAATGAATCTCTCATATAAAAAAAATACACACATTAGATCTTTCATTATTAAGCATTGTATTCTTGGAAACAAACAAATATTACTAAATGTTGTAAAAGTTTATAAAGTTATGTAATTACCCATCAAAATATGCTCATTTGCAATTTGGTTAATTTTACAAAAGTGCATTCCAGCCAAAAAGGCATATCAAAAATGTGGCTGCAGATATCAGCAATAGATGTGGCCCTTGTGGCTAAAGGGATCAGGGGGTATGGAGAGAAGGCAGGGATGGGATACTGAATTGGATGATCAGCCATGATCATATTGAATGGCGGTGCAGGCTCGAAGGGCCGAATGGCCTACTACTGCACCTATTTTTTATGTCTATGACTATGGGTGCACCTTACCCATTTTTTCTACTGTTGTTTCAAATTAGTGAAAGGAGTTATCAGTGCAAATCCTTATGCAGGGATAACAAACTAAATGTATCTTTATAATTAGAATGAACAATCTGAGCATTAAAGGTGGATCTAAAGGCTTCCTTAAAATGCAAGTACTTGGACACATTGAACAATGAACTAATTACAGAGCAAGAGGATGATGATAATGACCCCAAAGAGGAAGAGACATGTGTGCTGGGACATGCTGTTATCATATGCTTCTCTTCAGGAAGGATATATCACAACGTGCAGTCAACAAGAAATAAATGGCCAGAACATTTAAATGATGGGCATTTTATGCCAATGATTTATAATGTAATGGGATGACGCTGAAATGATACCAGGTCATATCCAGTGTACCCCATCACGTACACTTGGCCTATCTTGTGAAAGGATTTCTTATTGCTGAGGAATCAAAAGTTCATACTGAGAATCATATACTCAATAAACTCATATCAATTACTCAATGCATGTATCATTAATGGCAGGGTTTAAGAATATGTCTTTAAATACTTTGACTAAAAGCTCTGTGTAAAAACATTCCATTAAAAGCACCACGTGGTAGACTCATGGCAGCTTGACCTCATCAACGGTCATGTTTTATCATTGGGAAAATATTCTGCCATGAAGAGCTCTTATGTAGTTGTTTAGTCAGCAATGAATGCATATTCTCTGAAAGATGACCTTGCAAAGAAACATCCCTTTATATGGCAACATTTAAAGTTTCCTTAAGGTAATTACTCCTGTTGATATTTGCTGCCTGTGTAATGGCCGTCAATAGAATCAGTTTGAAGACCATTCTCAATTATGATTTTATGCTTTTCAACATAAAATAAATATCTGGATTACAGGACATCTGGGAAATTGTTCCCTTTGACTCTATTGTTCTGATTACGAATTTCACCCACCATATTGTGGCACTCAGAACTATATTGTTTCATTAGGGTTTAAGCAAGAATGGAAGAAAAGCAATGCTCATCAAATCTCAATCACTGCACATTGCCTCCGTAAAGGAATCTTACATTTCCTAAATACTGTCTCTTATGGATGAGGCTGTGGTGAATTGGAAGTAGGATTAGGGATTCATTATGCTTCTGATCTGGGGTATTTAAACACTGACAAATGTCCACAGATTAGTACATGTCATAATTAAATCCCCCGATAATATCTTATTTTATGATGTCTAGATTGTATCACAAGCAGATTATACTGTGGACTGGTGTGACTGAGTAAAACCTCAATCTCCACAAGCATCTATATATATATAAAACTCAAATCCGTCCGTCCGCCTGCAGTACGGATCCCTTCCTGCCTTTCGATTCGTTGACAGCTGCTCCTTCCTCAGCTTCCAACACACTTCGAAACAATGTTGCAAGACAGGAACACTGAACTTTTCACTGCTGCAGCAGGCAGGGATTTTTTTTTCAAGAGGCAGGGCAGTGCTGGAATCTTACTTTTGAGAACGGCTTCAGTTCCATTGGAGGAGACGGGTGCATGGTGGAATATTGGGTTGGGGGATCACACCATTGGGGGATCATGGGGGATCACACCATTGGGGGATCATACCTAATTGATCATCTCATTATTTTTTATTGTATTTTTATAGATGACTAGACCAAGTGCAGACCCGTTGGGTCTGCACTTGGTCTAGTCATCTATAAAAATACAATAAAAAATAATGAGATGATCAACCATGAGGATCCCACATGAATAACTTGCAGAGAGTTTGAGTGTTAATAGCCACATTATAGCCATCGTTTGGCCCATGGATTGTCAAAGAGCTTAATGAACTGCAGTATATTTTTTGCACATGATCTCTGTTTATCTTTATATTGAGGGAGGAGTGTTCACCAGATATTCTTTCTTGGTTTCTTTCCTGAGTAGTAACCACTACTTGAAAGGGAACTTCTGATTAACTTCACACAGTGACATTTTGGTGACATTGTGACAGTTACTATGCAATTTGACTACGTGAAGAACCCGCCAGGACGCATGCGTGCCAATTTCCAGATGGCTGAAACAGGTTTTAACGGCTGCTGGGGTGGATACTAACATATTCAAATCTCATTCCACTAGGGCTGCAGCTACATCGGCAGCAATGGAATTGGACGTACCTATGGACCAAATCCTGGGGACAGCAGGATGGTCAAAAGAGAAAACTTTTCAACTATATTACAATAAACCAGTGGTTAAACCTGTGACATTTGCAGAATCAATTTTAAGTTCTGTATCATGATTTACCCCCAAAAGATAGGGGCTATAATTTTGTTTGTTAATAAATTCATCATGGTTTTTCAATGTCTGATTCATGTTTGAATACGTTAACACAATTCCTCCCTTAGTCAATTAAGGCAGACGTGAGGCATGGACTCGTTCCACGGCATGAAATCACAGAGCTTTAAAATCTTCACGTATCACTCACGTGACTCCGAAGTAAACTAGTAAGATTAAACGAGAACTTACCAGTTTGCAGTTTGATCTTTATTTTATGAGGAGTAACGTTGAGGGATTACGTGCCCTCTGCTCCCACCCTCGATCATAAAGTTCAACTGGTATCCTATTTCTCTAATCTTACTATGTTCAGTTCATTATTGTTATCTGTGATTTCACACCGATGCTTTGAAGTTTGATACGCATGCGTCCTGGCGGGTTCTTCACATAATCCCTCAACGTTACTACTCATAAAATAAAGATCAAACTTCAAACTGGTTGGTAAGTTCTCGTTTACTATTACTATTTATCACCCAAGTTATCTCCTCATCTTTCTAAACCATACCTGTCTAGTCCTGACACTGTGGAAAAAATGTTACAAGGTTTAAACTAACTTAATTTAGTTAACACAGAAATAAATTTTAACCAGAGCAATGAGAAACTGAAATTTAATCTCAAATACCTCAACGCCTATACTTTATGAGCACCTACCAGTCTTGTTTGAAAGGTACGCCACTTCAATGCAGTGTATTGTTTTGATGGTCACAGCTAGGCAGATGGTTGGGTGCTGTTTTTCACTTGGAAAGTTGGGAGAGGTCTGAAACAGATTTCAGACATAACCCATGTGTAAGAAAGAACTGCAGATGCTGGTTTAAATCGAAGGTATACATAAAATGCTGGAGTAACTCAGCAGGTGAGGCAGCATCTCTGGATCGAAGGGAAATGTCGCCCATGCCTTCAGAAAGTGCAGGGTGACTTGGACAGGTTGGGGGAGTGGGCAGATGCATGGCAGATGAAGATTAATGCGGATAAATGTGAGGTTAGCAAAAACAGGAAGGCAGATTACTATCTAAATGGCGTCAAGTTGGGAAAAGGTGAAGTACAACGGGATCTGGGGGTCCTTGTACATCAGTCTATGAAAGTAAGCTTGCAGATACATCAGGCAGTGAAGAAAGCGAATGGCATGTTTGCCTTTATAACAAGAGGAATCGAATATAGGAGCAAAGAGGTACAGAGCCCTAGTGAGACCACACCTGGTGTATTGTGTACAGTTTTGGTCCCCTAATTTGAGGAAGGACATTCTTGCTATTGAGGGAGTGCAGCATAGGTTTACAGGGTTAATTCCCGGGATGGCAGGACTGTCATATGCTGAGAGAATGGAGCAGCTGGGCTTGTACACTCTGGAGTTTAGAAGAATGAGAGGGGATCACATTGAAACATATAAGATTGTTAAGGGCTTGGACACGCTAGAGGCGGGAAACATGTTCCCGATGTTGGGGGAGTCCAGAACCAGGGGCCACAGTTTAAGAATATGGAGTAAGCCATTTAGAACAGAGATGAGGAAACACTTTTTCTCACAGAGAGTGGTGAGTCTGTGGAATTCTCTGCCTCAGAGGGCGGTGGAGCCAGGTTCTCAGGATACGTTCAAGAGAGAGCTAGATAGGGCTCTTAAAAATAGCAGAGTCAGGGGATATGGGGAGAAGGCAGGAACGGGGTACTGATTAGGGATGATCAGCCAGGGTCACATTGAATGGCGGTGCTGGCTCGAAGGGCCGAATGGCCTACTCCTGCACCTATTGTCTATTGTCTATTGTCACCCGCTGAGTTACTCAGACATAATTAATTTGGTTTTCGGTGATGATGACCCCTTAACAGCATTGATGTAAAGAGGGATCTTGGGCTCCAGGTCCATAACTCCCTACAAGTGGCAACACAAGTAGATAGTAGATAGAGTGGTAAAGAAGGCATATGGTTTGCTTGCTTTCAAAGGCCGGGGCATTGAGTATTAAGGGCCTGTCCCACCAGCATGCGACTGCAAGCGGCGAGCGCAACCAAACCGGAAGTGGGGGGGCCGCGCAGAGGTCGAGTGAGTGACGTGAAGATCGAGCGAAGACCGCGGGAAGTTCGCGCGTGACGTACGGCATTAAGACGCTGCATACGGTGTCAAGACGCTGCGTACGGCCGTTGGGACGGTGCGTATGGCGTCGAGACGGCTGCAGGCCGGCAGGCCGTTGCCGCGCGGAATTTTTGAACACGGTCAGTTTTTCGGAGCCCCACGCGATGTCGGGACCAGCTCCGCACAAATCCATATGACAGAAGGCGCAATGGGCTAAGTGTTCGGCTGGCGACCGGAAGGTAGCCGGTTCGAATCCCGCTTGGAGTGCATACTGTCGTTGTGTCCTTGGGGCAAGACACTTCACCCACCTTTGCCTGTGTGTAAATGTAATGTAATTATGTGAAGCACTTTGGGGTCAATGCAAGTTGACTGAAAATGTGCTATATAAATAAGATTATTATTATTATTATTATACGGCTCCGGCGATCGAAGTGGGACCAGCCCCGCGAGGCCGTAAGGCTCAAGCAACCACGTTAGGTCGCGCTTGCAGTTGCATGCTCGTGAGACAGGCCCTTAAGAGTTTGGAAGTCTCTTCTTGAATGATGCAGTTTTCGAGTATTGTGTGCAGTTTTGGTTGTCCCATTGCAGGAAGGATGTGGAGGCTTTGGAAATGGTTCAGAGGAGGTTTACCAGAGTGATGCCTGGATTAAAGGTTGGGCAGACTAGGATGGTTTTCTCTGGAATGCCAGAGGTTGCAAGAACTGATAGAAGTATATAAAATAATGAGGCATAAATAGGATAGGCAGTTAGAATCTTTTTACCAGGATGGAAATATCAAATACAAGAGGGCACAGCTTTAAGATGAGAGGGGGAAACTTTAAGGGACTTTTACACAGAGGGTGGCAAGTGCCTGGATCATTGTGCAGAGAGTCGTGATTGAAGCAGATATGTTAGTGGCATCTAAAAGACCTTTGGGTAGGCCAAAACTACTGCAATGATTGGGGGAAAATGTGTTATGTGGAAGCAGATAAGTGATAGTCTTGGCATCATATTTGGCACAGACTTTCTGGGCAGAAAGGACTGTTTATGACCTGGACTTTCTCAAGTCAAGTCAAGTCAAGTTTATTTGTCACATACACATACGAGATGTGCAGTGAAATGAAAGTGGCAATGCTCGCGGACTTTTGTGCAAAAGACAAACAACAAAACAACCAAACAAACTATAAACACAATCATAACACACATATTCTTTTACATAATAAATAATGGAAGGAAAAACGTTCTGTAGAGTTAGTCCCTGGTGAGATAGGCGTTTACAGTCCGAATTGCCTCTGGGAAGAAACTCCTTCTCAACCTCTCCGTTCTCACCGCATGGCAATGGAGGCGTTTGCCTGACCGTAGCAGCTGGAACAGTCCGTTGCAGGGGTGGTAAACCCTTTGGTGAATTTTGGCTGGAAGTTTTGAAGTTTCCCCCTCTCATGTTCTATGTTGTAACATGGCATAGATGTGGGAGTTCTAGTGCATGTGGTATATTTGAATTTAGAGAAAGGTTTCCATAAAGATGTATATAAATGGTCATTTTGCAAAATTAATGCATTTGGGATTGGCAGTAAGGTACCGTATAGACAGAAAATAATTGGCTGACAGGCAACAAAGAGTAGGAATAAATGTGTCTTCCTCTAACTAGTAAATATTGTTTTCTGGGATCAGTTTTGGGACCCGAAATATTCATAATATAAACTAATGATATGAACAAAGGAAGCAGTGCATATTACCTCCATGTTTGTGAATGTCAAATGACTGGGTTAAATGGGTTAACACTAAGGAGGATATAGGGAAACTCTGGATTGATTTTGACAGGTTGAGGAAGCAGGGAGATACAAGATGTGCGCAGTACAATAGGGGCAAATATGAATTATCTGCTTTGGTGGCAATATTAGGAAAACATTATTGTGTGAATTGGGATCTTTTGGGAAAGGCCCTTGAACACCAGTCACTACAGTTACAAAGGCAGATGCAGCAGATGTCTACGGAAGGGAATTACTTTCCTTCATAGCACGAGGATTTGGGTATAGGACATGATAGGTCACGTGATAAACACTGTATACAATTCTGATCTCTCTATCTGAGGAGGAATGTTTTTGTTTCAGCCAAAATTCACCATAGGGTTTACCAGATTGATCCCTGAGATGGCAGGATGGATATACAGAACAACATTGGGTCAATTAGCCTTATATTCATTTGAATTTAATGGGATTGAGTCAAAATCTTTTGGACTCTGCAAAATTCGAACAGAACTGGATAGTTAGGATGTAGGAAGGATATTCCTGATGGGAAGGGAGCTCAGAACCAGGGCCACTGTATATGGATAAAGGGTAGACTGCTTAATATTTAAATTGTCACCCACAGAAATCAAATAATTTAACATGTTCAAGATAGAACATCTTTACTCGGAGAGTGGTAGCTGTGTGGAATGAGCTTCCAGTGAAGGTGGCGGAGGCAGGTTCGTTTTTATCATTTAAAAATAAATTGGATAGTTATATGGATGGGAAGGGAATGGAGGGTTATGGTCTGAGCGCAGGTATTCAGATTCAGATTCAGATTCAGATTCAATTTTAATTGTCATTGTCAGTGTACAGTACAGAGACAACAAAATGCATATGGGACTAGGGGAGATTATGTGTTCGGCACGGACTAGAAGGGTCGATATGGCCTGTTTCCGTGCTGTAATTGTTATATGGTTATATTATATGGTTATATAGAGTTGGATGTTTTTCTGAGGGCCAGAGGGATGAAGAGATATGGGTCAAAGGCTAGTTAGTTAGTTAGTTTATTGTCACATGTACCGAGGGACAGTGAGAAGCTTTTGTTGCGTGCTAACCAGCCGGTGGAAAGACAATACATGATTACAATCGAGCCATTCGCAGTGTACAGATACATGAACAGCACATTGAATTTGGCTGATCAGCCACAAACATGTTGAATGGTGGAGCAGACTTGAAGATTCAAATGGCGTACTCTTGCTTTTAAGTATTAGTGCGGTCATGGTGGTGCAGCTGTAGAGTTGCTGCCTTACAGTCGACTCGGGTTCGATCCTGACTACGGGTGCTGTCTGTATGGAGTTTGTATGTTCTCCCCATGACCTGTGTGGGTTTTCTCCGGGATCTTCGGTTTCCTCCCACACCCCAAAGACGTGCAGGTTCGTAGGTTAATTAACTTGGTAAATATAAAAATTGTCCATAGTTTGTGCAGGATAATGTTAATGTGTGGGGATCGCTGGTCGGCGCGGACATGGTGGGCCGAAGGGCCTGTTTTCTCGCTTTATCTCTAAACTAAAATGATGGCATTTTATTTTGGACTGTGTTGGACACACACTGTTACTGTTTAACTCACCTTTAACACTTTTAACATAAGAAATGCTTTCTCTACATTCTTCTGATTTAATTTATCTTCTAACCACAATATCATGACTATCACTATTTTACATAGAAACATAGAAAATAGGTGCAGGCGTAGGCCATTCGGCCCTTCGAGCCTGCACCGACATTTAATGCGATCATGGCATTTTATAATTCATACTTTCAGTTTAAAGGAGATGTGCAGTGGAATTTCTATAAACAGAGAATGGTGGGTGTGTGTAACACACGGCCAGGGGTGGTGGTGCAGGCAGGGCAGATGCTATAGTGGCATTTTAGAGTCTTTAGTATAGGCAGAATGCAGCGAATGGAGGTACATGGATCTCTTGCAGGCAAAGAAGATTAGTTTAACTTGGGAGAGAGGGTCTGAGCGTGTTGCTTCCTCTCCTCATTTGCGTCTACACCCTGACCCTCTTTTTGATATTCATGTTACTCAGTTAGTTGCTATGAAATTGCTCACAGGGCCTCATGGCTCTGCTGTACTCTGTATAACAAAATGCCATGTGTTTGCTGAGTAGTCCAGAGCACCTCCAAAGAGCAGAATCATTGTTCCAGCTTACCAGTGGATTGCTCCAATGTATTTTTAGGGCGCTTTGGCTCTTGGTATGTGCCTGGCACACATACAGTATGTTACATAAGTTGCCCACCAGCATCATGATTGATGCCATCATCAGATAGCTAGTGTCACTCAGTAGCCATTATTTAATTTGCTCAAGGCAGATGCCACAAAGGTAATTGTGCAGGTACAGCGACTATTCAATTATTCAATGTTACTTTATTGTCATGCGGACCAGCTATAGTGAAATGCTTTGTATCCCTACAAGCAGGCACAATCATATAGCTGATCTTACCTAGGCAGTACACAAGTGTCGCCACATTTTGACATCAACAAAGTTACAAAAGTTTACTGAACAACACTTGGCAGCAGCCCCCAAGCCCCCCTTCCCTGCTGGGTCCCCCTTCGATCTTGGCGGCCCACCTTGCTCTCTGGTGGTCCTCCTCACTCTCGACAGTCTCCCTGCTTCTGTGCCTTAGCTAATTCAGAGCCTACATGTCATTTAAATGCAGCAGGTGTATCTGAATCCATCACCTCCTTTGGCAGTAAATTCTAGGAATCAGCCATTCGCTGTCTAAAAAAACTTTCCCCTCAAATCTCTTTTAAAACTCCTTTCTCTCATCTTAAACCTCTTGTTTTTGACATCCCAGTCATGGGAAAAAGATTTTCATTATCTACACAGTCTATGTCTCTTATGTTTCTTTCAGCTAACCCCCCAGCCTCCTTCTCTCCAGGGAAAACAAACCCAGCCTATCAAATGTCTCCCATTAACTAATGGTAACTACCCAAGCAACGTCCTGGAGAATTTCCTTTCCCCTTGCCTTTCTCCTTGAACTCACATTACTTAGATACTTGCATTAAGCAGGGTTTAACGAGATGACACAGTTATCCGCGATGCATGATTGAATAGGTTTGGTCAATACTCCGTGGAGTTTAGAATAAGTAGAGGTCCGAGGTGGCCGATTGGGAAGGGGAGATGCAGCGAGACCTGGGTGTCACGGTACACCAGTCATTGAAGGTAGGCATGCAGGTGCAGCAGGCAGTAAAGAAAGCGAATGGTATGTTGGCTTTCATAGCAAAAGGATTTGAGTATAGGAGCAGGGAGGTTCTACTGCAGTTCTACAGGGTCTTGGTGAGACCACACCTGGAGTATTGCGTGCAGTTTTGGTCTCCAAATCTGAGGAAGGACATTATTGCCATAGAGGGAGTACAGAGAAGGTTCACCAGACTGATTCCTGGGATGTCAGGACTGTCTTATGAAGAAAGACTGGATAGACTTGGTTTATACTCTCTAGAATTTAGGAGATTGAGAGGGGATCTTATAGAAACTTACAAAATTCTTAAGGGGTTGGACAGGCTAGATGCAGGAAGATTGTTCCCGATGTTGGGGAAGTCCAGGACAAGGGGTCACAGCTTAAGGATAAGGGGGAAATCCTTTACAACCGAGATGAGGAGAACTTTTTTCACACAGAGAGTCGTGAATCTCTGGAACTCTCTGCCACAGAGGGTAGTTGAGGCCAGTTCGTTGGCTATATTTAAGAGGGAGTTAGATGTGGCCCTTGTGGCCAAGGGGATCAGAGGGTATGGAGAGAAGGCAGGTACGGGATACTGAGTTTGGATGATCAGCCATGATCATATTGAATGGCGGTGCAGGCTCGAAGGGCCGAATGGCCTACTCCTGCACCTAATTTCTATGTTTCTATGTTTCTATCTCATTTAGACATACAAGATACCTGCATGACATGTGGCGGTGAAGTTGTTTGTAGTACTGCTAAAGATTTTATTTGGCTTGCATAATCTTGCAACCAGAATTCCACAAATTTAACAAAATGTGCTTGGCGTGTCTGCTTTCTGGAAGCAGTGAATGAAATTTTATCACCACCTTTGAAGAGCGAGTGGTAGTGTCGTCCTTCATTATCCAACTGCAGCAGACAAATTACTGTGGTGATGTTGGAAATAAATGCTGCCCCAGCCCAGCTGGAGTCCAACTGATAAAAGCTAATGCCCTTGATCATTCAATCACCGGAATACACTCCATTCCCACCTCTCTTTTCCAGCTTTTTCTTCCCGACTCCAATAAAACTGTCTGACCCGTAACGTTGCCTGTCCTTTCTCTCCAGAGATGCTGCCTGATCCACTGAGATCCTCCTGCACTTTGTGTTTTGGTCATGACGCCAGCATCAGCAGTTTCTTGAGCAGGCTACTCAGTTGTATCATAATTCAAATCGTCCCCAGAATCACTGACTATCAGAGTTGTACTTTTTTACTGTGCATGGTTATCTCTCCCACATTAGCCGAGAGTTAGCAATGCAACACAAACTTCAAGCAATGCTACCAATGGGACGGGTTTATGATTTTGCAAGAATCGATTAGAAAAAGTTGCTGGAAGGAAAATTGCTATGACATTATTGGGAGGCATTCAATGAGGTGTTAGAAACATAGAAACATAGAAACATTCGGCCCTTCGAGCCTGCACCGCCATTCAATACGATCATGGCTGATCATCCAACTCGGTATCCTGTACCTGCCTTCTCTCCATACCCCCCAGATCCCTTTAGCCACAAGGGCCACATCTAACTCCCTCTTATATATATAGCCAATGAACTGGCCTCAACTACCTTCTGTGGCAGAGTGTTCCAGAGATTTACCACTCTCTGTGTGAAAAATGTTTTTCTCATCTCGATCCTAAAAGACTTCCCCCTTATTCTTAAACTGTGACCCCTTGTTCTGGACTTCCCCAACATCGGGAACAATCTTCCTGAATCTAGCCTGTCCAACCCCTTAAGAATTTTGTAAGTTTCTATAAGATCCCCCCTCAATCTTCTAAATTCTAGCGAGCTGTTGATGATGAAGGTTCAGATATATGTGTTTTCAATAAAATGAAAGGACAGTCTGCTGAATCTCAACTCGTATTGATATGTGGGCATATGGAGGATTGGAAAAAGCACCAAAGGGAAATTTTGACATATAACAAGTATCAAATAACTTTGAAAGTCTGAAGAACGTTGCAAGGTCTATTGCAATAAAGAATTGTACGGGAATATCCTGGGAGCACAAATCAATGAGACTGCTAACATGCTTAATCAATATTTGAAAAAGAAGAGAATAACAACAAAAAGGGTACATCCCCTTTGACACTAACATGGCTGTATGTGAATGTACGATGCATGTGTGGTTATGGATCAAAGTTCTGTGTGAGTGTGGGCTCATGGACACTGATACAGACATCAATATTAAAGAGGAAGCGTTTTTTGTATTGGAGACAGAGGAGACACTAAGTAGTCTATGATCTTTACAAATCCAAAGCTGCTAATCATTAATCAAATGATCTCAGCTTTCAAAAAGGAGTAAGTGATATATGCACAGTTTCTGAATATCATCTTCTAATCTTCATTGCTTAAAGTGATGGCATCTGTAGACTGGAATACCGCTGATTTGTTAACGATACTTAAAAACGACACGATGAACTGAATAATGGCAGGGACCGCAGACTAACATTGATGGTTGGGCACGTATTGGAGATCATTCTAAGGAAGGGCATAATTCATCATTCACTAAGTCATATGTTGTTCCAGGATAGGTGGAAGCACTTTTTTTGATATAGAATTAATGGAGGAGATACATAACGAGTGGATGAGGGTAGTTCAGGTTATGTAGATATTCTGAAGATAGACACAAACAGCTAGAGTAACGCAGTGGGACAGGCAACAGCACTGGAGAGAACCTGAAAGGTTACCCATTCCTTCTCTCCAGAGATGCTGCCTGGCCCACTGAGTTACTCCAGCTGTTTGCGTCTGTCTTCGGTTTAAACTAGCATTTGCAGTTCCTTCCTTCACATTATGTATATATTTTATCAAGTGACAGATTGATCATGAAAGCAAAATCTATGGGATCCAAGGGAATAGTGCCCAATTCGATTAACCTAGAAACATAGAAATTAGGTGCAGGAGTAGGCCATTCGGCCCTTTGAGCCTGCACCGCCATTCAATATGATCATGGCTGATCATCTAACTCAGTATCCCGTACCTGCCTTCTCTCCATACCCTCTGATCCCCTTAGCCACAAGGGCCACATCTAACTCCCTCTTAAATATAGCCAATGAACTGGCCTCGACTACCCTCTGCGGCAGAGAGTTCCAGAGATTCACCACTCTCTGTGTGAAAAAAGTTATTCTCATCTCGGTTTTAAAGGATTTCCCCCTTATCCTTAAGCTGTGACCCCTTGTCCTGGACTTCCCCAACAGCGGGAGCAATCTTCCTGCATCTAGCCAGTCCAACCCCTTAAGAATTTTGTAAGTTTCTATAAGATCCCCTCTCAATCTCCTAAATTCTAGAGAGTATAAACCAAGTCTATCCAGTCTTTCTTCATAAGACAGTCCTGACATCCCAGGAATCAGTCTGGTGAACCTTCTCTGCACTCCCTCTATGGCAATAATGTCCTTCCTCAGATTTGGAGACCAAAACTGTACGCAATACTCCAGGTGTGGTCTCACCAAGACCATGTACAACTGCAGTAGAACCTCCCTGCTCCTATACTCAAATCCTTTTGCTATGAAAGCTAACATACCATTCGCTTTCTTCACTGCCTGCTGCACCTGCATGCCTACTTTCAATGACTGGTGTACCATGACACCCAGGTCTCGCTGCATCTCCCCTTTTCCTAGTCGGCCACCAATTGACTCTGTGGAAGAAAACGAAAGGGTGATTACTAATGGGAATGTTGTTATTTGGTAGGTATCAGTGCTGTTCGCCTTGCTATTTGTAAAATAGTTAAATACCTTAAACTTACCTGGAGGGATCATCTATACATAACTAAAACTCTGATCTTGTTATCTTCCAGTTTGGTGGTCTTTCTATTTGCGTAAAAACGGTTTGCGATAACGCTATGATTTTTCACCAGTCCACTCGTCGTTCTCCTGAGCTGCGAGTGCACCAAGTTTCGTTCCGATCGGTTGAATGTCATAAATGTTAGTGAGGTTTAAAAATCTTAAAAACCACGCATGGTTGATTGGCAGATCGATCTCTTCTCCTGCCAGTCAGTGCCACGCGGTTAGTCTCTTTCCCCATCATTCCCCGGTCCTCCCCTTCCTGCGCCATTGGGTCTTTACTGGAGCTGAAGGTGGCCGGCGGAGGTTTCCCTCCGGACCTTTGGAGGGATCCGAAGCAGCCCAGCCCCCAGCAGCCCCAGCAGCCCAGCCCCAAGCAGCAGCCCCAAGCCAGCCCCCAGCCCCAAGCAGCAGCCCCGCCCCAAGCAGCAGCCCCGCCCCAAGCAGCCCAACCCCAAGCAGCAGACCAACCCCAAGCAGCAGCCCAGCCCCAAGCAGCAGCCCAGACCCCAAGCAGCAGCCCCCCAAGCAGCAGCAGCACCCCCCAGCCCCCCAGCATCAGCCCCGCCACCGCCCCCCAGCATTAGCCCCGCCACCGCCCCCAGCAGCAGCCTAGCCCCAAGCAGCAGCCCAGCCCAGCCCCAAGCAGCAACCTCACCCCAAGCAGCAACTCAGCCCAGCGTGGGAGACCCAGCCCCAAGCAGCCCAGCCCAGCCCCAAGCAGCAACCCTGCCCCCAGCATCAGCCCCGCCACCACCCCCAGCAGCAGCCCAGCCCCAAGCAGCCCAGCGCAGCCACAAACAGCCCAGCCCCAAGCAACCCAGCGTCAGAGACCGAACGTCGGAGACCCAACCCAGCACAGCCCAGCGTGGGAGACCCAGCACAAAGTCGGAGACCCAGCCCAGCACAGCCCAACCCGGTGGGAGACCCAGCCCAACCCGGTCGGAGATGTCGCCGATGTCACCAAACAGAAAGCGGAGTCTCTGAACCCGGCGAGGAGAACGACCAGCGACCAGCTTTGAGTCCCCAGCTCCCCGCCTATTCCAGCCACTACCCCTCTGGTCTCCCTTGCTCCTCCCCCCCCCCCCCCCCTCTCGTGATGCCCCCCTCTCCCCATGGCTCTTCCCCATCCTTTCATCCTCGTCATCAATGCCATGCATCTAAATTGTTTAATGGAACACACCTCTCCCCCCCACTAGCCCCCCGGTGCTGGCTCAAAGGGCCGAAAGGCCTCCTTCTGCACCTAATTTCTATGTTTCTATGTAACTCCCCCTCCCCTGCAACTCCCCCCTCCCCATAACTGCGATTGGCAGTAAGGAAGAGCATGAAGATATTAATGCTCTGGTTGTATGATCAAGCAGAAAAGTACTATAAGGTAATATATTTGGAGAAAGCACTGAAGATAAGGGACTAAATGATCACTGCCATTCATCTAAATTGTTTAGTGGAACATAGTCGTGGTGACTATCCCTCGAGGTCGTGGATGATGTTCTACATTCTGTTGTTTTTATGGACTCTCAGGTGGCTTATGAGTCCGATCCTGGCTTTGAAAGTTCTTCGACAGATAAGTCCAGATGGCAGATCGGACTTTCGTTGTTGCTGCCTCTCTTTCCATTTTCTTCTCATTTCTTCTAATTCTGCGCATCTCTTGACTTCAAAGGTCGCTGTTCCTTCTTGGATGATGGTTTGCCAGAGTTCCTGTTCTTGGCATTGGTTTCCCAATTGTCGATGTCAATTTCACATTTCTTCATGCTGGCTTTTAAGGCGTATATGAATCTCTTATTTTATCTATTTCATATTTCATTTTATCTATTTTTGCTATTTCATAGCAAAAGGATTTGAGGATTTGAGTATAGGAGCAGGGAGGTTCTACTGCAGTTGTACAGGGTCTTGGTGAGACCACACCTGGAGTATTGCGTACAGTTTTGGTCTCCAAATCTGAGGAAGGACATTATTGCCATAGAGGGAGTGCAGAGAAGGTTCACCAGACTGATTCCTGGGATGTCAGGACTGTCTTATGAAGAAAGACTGGATAGACTTGGTTTATACTCTCTAGAATTCAGGAGATTGAGAGGGGGTTTTATAGAAACTTACAAAATTCTTAAGGGGTTGGACAGGCTAGATGCAGGAAGATTGTTCCCGCTGTTGGGAAAGTCCAGGACAAGGGGTCACAGCTTAAGGATAAGGGGGAAATCCTTTAAAACCGAGATGAGAAGAACTTTTTTCACACAGAGAGTGGTGAATCTCTGGAACTCTCTGCCGCAGAGGGTAGTTGAGGCCCGTTCATTGGCTAGATTTGAGAGGGAGTTCGATGTGGCCCTTGTGGCTAAGGGGATCAGGGGGTATGGAGAGAAGGCAGGTACGGGATACTGAGTTGGATGATCAGCCATGATCATATTGAATGGCGGTGCAGGCTCGAAGGGCCGAATGGCCTACTCCTGCACCTAATTTCTATGTTTCTATGTTTCTATCTCCTTCTTTTAGTTTTGCCTTCTTTAAGTTGGGAGTAGAAGGTTCGCTTTGGTAGACATTTGTTTTTTCAGATGGTGTCGGTATGGTGTCCAGGTTTCTGATGCATACAGGAGTGTTGGAATCACCACTGCGTTGTACACTAACATTTTGGTGTCTGTTCGGACGTCATAATTTTGAAAGACTCTCGTTCGAAGACGTCCAAACGCTGTTCCAGCACACTTCAGATGATGTTGAATCTCGTCATCAAGGTCGATATTGGAGGAGAGGTGACTTCCAAAGTGATCCACATTTTCCAGAGTTGTTTCACCAAGTTGAATTGACGGTTCTTTCCGATTTGTCTCAGTTGGTGACGATTCGTAGATAACCCGAGTCTTCTTGGAGTTGATGGTAAGTCCAAGTTTCATGTATGCATTGTTGAAGGCAGTCAGGATCTGTTGCAGATGATTTTCTGAGAGAGCTGCAACACAGTTGTCGTCTGCGTATTGGAACTTGATGACGGAGCTCATAGATGTCTTCATTTTGGACTTGAGACGGGCAAGATTGAAAAGACTGCATCTGTTCTGTAGATGATTTTGATTCATGGGGGTAGGTCATCCTTGATGATGTGGTTGGTTGTCACAATGAAGATGGTGAACAATGTTGGGGCAAACACACATCCCTGTTTCACTCCTGATCTGACTTGAAATGGCTCACAGTTGCTGTTGCTGGCCATGACAGTGGCAAGCATGTCATCGTGGAGAAGTCTCAGGATTCAAATGTACTCTCAGGATTCAAATAGGACGTCCCATAAGAATTCCCTTGATACCGAGTCGAAGGCCATAGTGAGGTCGATGAATGCCATGTACAAAGGTTGAGGTTTCCGCAGTCAGATCGATCACCATCCCTTTTGTAGACGGTAATGATTGCTGAGTCTCAAAAGTCTCTTGGTACGTCTTCATTTATCCAGATGTTGATGAGAAGTTGATGCAGTCGGTAATGGAGCAGGTTACCTCCAACTTTGTAGACCTCGGCTGGTGTTCCATCGAGTCCAGCTGCCGTTGTTTTTCAAGGGTTTGATGGCTTCCTTGACTTCTTCAAGTGATGGTATCAAGTGATCTGCTTAGGGAGTCATCAAGGGGCTGCTTTGGAATGTTGTTGATCACATTCCCGTCAAATGAGGCGGTTTGATTTTGAGGATCTTCAAAGTGCTCCCTCCATCTAGAACTGATGTCAGCATTGCTCTTCAGGATGGTTGACCCATCTTTGCTTTTGAGAGGGGCTTGACCATGAGTGGATGGACCAAACATGGCTTTTGTGGCGTTGAAAAAGCCTCAAGTGTCGTTGGCGTCAGCTAGTTATTGGGTTTCCTGAACTTCCCTCCCTCCACCATTGGTTTTTCAGGTTTCGACTGCTCTTCTGGACTGCAGCCTTGTATTCCTGAAGAGGAACATCCATAGTAATATGCCAAAGAAAGGAGATCTTACTGACCGTGGAAACTGGAGAGGGATCAGGTTGCTCTCAGTCCCAGGAAAAGTGCTTTGTTCTGTACTGCTACATCGTCTTAGAGCAGCTCTGGGTATGAAACTCCATGATGAACAAGCAGTATTCAGCATGGGAAGATCCTGCAGCGAGCAGATCTTTGAGTTGTGAAATGTGGTAGAACAATGCCCGGAGACAGCCTGTGGCAAATTCTTAAAGTGTATGGCATCCCAGAAGCTTTCATGGACATCTGAGAAACATAGAAACATAGAAAATAGGTGCAGGAGTAGGCCATTCAGCCCTTTGAGCCTGCACCACCATTCAATATGATCATGGCTGATCATTCAACTCAGTATCCTGTACCTGCCTTCTCTCCATACCCCCTGATCCCTTTAGCCACAAGGGCCACATCTAACTCCCTGTTAAATATAGCCAATGAACTGGCCTCAACTACATTCTGTGGCAGAGAATTCCACAGATTCACCACTCTCTGTGTGAATTTTTTTTTTCTCATCTCAGTCCTAAAAGACTTCCCCCTTATCCTTAAACTGTGACCCCTTGTCCTGGACTTCCCCAACATCGGGAACAATCTTCCTGCATCTAGCCTGTCCAACCCCTTAAGAATTTTGTAAGTTTCTATAAGATTCCCCCTCAATCTTCTAAATTCTAGCGAGTACAAGCTGAGTCTATCCAGTCTTTCTTCATATGAAAGTTGTGCCATCCCAGGAATCAGTCTGGTGAACCTTCTCTGTACTCCCTCTATGGCAATAATGTCCTTCCTCAGATTTGGAGACCAAAACTGTACGCAATACTCCAGGTGTGGTCTCGCCAAGACCCTGTACAACTGCAGTAGAACCTCCCTGCTCCTATACTCAAATCCTTTTGCTATGAATGCTAACATACCATTCTCTTTCTTCACTGCCTGCTGCACCTGCATTCCTACTTTTAATGACTGGTGCATCTTCAAGAACCTTTACGAGGGATCCAGTTGTTGCGTCAAGGTTGATTCAGGAAACACATAATTCTTTGGCATTGTCACAGGGGTGAGACAAGGTTGCCTTCTATCCCCCTTACTGTTTATTGTCACGATCGGCTATGTCAAGTGGAAGACAATGAACAAACCTGACTTTGGAATACCGTGAAGAACAGGAAGACGCCTCACAGACCCAGATTTTGCCGATGACATTGCACTACTAGCAGAGTCAAGACACACCCTTCAAGAGATGACAACTGCTCTGGAGGAGAATGCATCAAAGGTTGGATTAATGATCAGCTGCCAGAAGACTAAGACCATGCAGACTGGAGACCAACAGCCAATAGACCAACTGATAATCAATGAGGAACCTTTGGAAAACACCACATATTTTCCTATCTTGGCAGCATGTTCACAGTAGATGGAGATGTAGAGGTCCACATCAACTCCCAAATTGATAAAGCCGCAACAGTCTTCAGACGAATGCAACCAATATGGTCTAGTGGCGGGATATCCAAGATGCTAAAAGTCAAACTCTTCCAGTCCCTAGTCCTCCCTACAGCCCTCTATGCCAGTGAGACATGGAAAATCAATGTGAAGATGAAAAATAAATTGAATGCATTCCAACAATGCTGCTTGAGGAAGCCCCAGAAGACTAGCTACAGAGACCACATCGCAAACGAGGAGATCTACTGTGAAACTGCAACAAAGCCTCTCAGCCAGGACATAGAGGTACGCAGGATGAAATTTACAGGACATGTACTCAGAATGTCACCAGAACTTGCACCTTAGATAGCAATGAACTGACGGAAGAAGGAAAAGAGGCTGACCAAAACTCACATGGAGGTGAACATTCCAGAAGGATTTGGAAGCCTGGGACTCAGGCCTATCGAGGGTGGAAGACATCGCACACAACCGAACAGAATGGCGAAAGCTTGCTGTCCAATGCACTCAACAGTGTGGGAGGAACTAATGCCCCTGTCCCACTTAGGAAATCTGTACGGAAACCTCTGGAGACTTTGCGCCCCACCCAAGGTTTCCGTGCGGTTCCCGGAGGTTTTTGTCAGTCTCCCTACCTGCTTCCACTGCCTGCAAACCTCCGGCAACCACCTGCAACCTCCGGGAACCGCACGGAAACCTTGGGTGGGGCGCAAAGTCTCCAGATGTTTCAGTTCAGGGGCTAAGTGGGACAGGGGCATAAGTCCAAGTCTAAGTAATCCTGGAGTGCATGTCCACAATCCTGGAAAGCAGTGTGACTTAAAAATGCATTTGGATAATTGCCTTTACTGGCTGACATGTGTAATACAAGAGCACGAAGGTCCTGCCAAAGCATTCTACAGCACCATCTGGTTGACAACTACAGTACTGTGAACATTTCTGGCAACACACAGCAGGAAGTATGCTTTAGCAAGATAAAAGTGTGGAAGAGTATCAAGCTTTCTAGTTAATAGAAAATAATGATTAGCTAAGATTGTATTCTGAGAGGAGGTGGACTGAGGAAAGATTTCAATACTTCCAAATAAAATATGATGTCCATGAGTGGATTGAACGTGAGGAAGCAGTGGCCCATGGTAGAGAGATCAATATCTAGAAATCATACATTTATAATATTTGCTTATTGGATTAGAGGTGAGATACGGTTTCTAACTGAAGGAGTAGTATGGGCCTAGAACTGATTGCCTGAGTGGTGACAGAAAATAATATCATATCTGAAAAGTATCAGGATGCGAAATTGAGGGGCTATGAAGTACAAGCTTTTGGAATGAGAGTGGGAGGCTGGGAGTAATGAAAATAACTATGGAGCATTTCCTCCTTCACTCTGTCTGAATTGTACACTTTCTATGAAGGGAGCGTAACATCAGTTCAGCTGATATCTTTTGCATTTGTCAATGTAGACTGTGTCAAGGAGACGCCATTGAACCTTTTGAACAAAAGATCATTAGAAAATAGCTCTACTGTTATACTATTTTCTACATTGGAAAATAGCTTCCACTGGGTCATAAGGTCATAAGTGATTGGAATAGAATTGGGCCATTCGGCCCATCAAGTTTATTCCACCATTCAATCATGACTGATATATCTCTCCCTCCTAACCACATTCTCCTGCCTTCTCCCCATAACCTCTGACACCCGTACTAATCAATGGTCCTACTGGCTTTCCCCCCATTACAACCATGCTAATTCTTCTACCCCCACCCTTACATGACCCCTCACACCCCCCTCCCCTCTTGGCTTCCATCATCCCCTCACAGTACCTCGTCCATAGAAACATAGAAACATAGAAATATAGAAATTAGGTGTAGGAGTAGGCCATTCGGCCCTTCGAGCCTGCACCGCCATTCAATATGATCATGGCTGATCATCCAACTCAGTATCCCGTACCTGCCTTCTCTCCATACCCCCCTGATCCCTTTAGCCACAAGGGCCACATCTAACTCCCTCTTAAATATAGCCAATGAATTGATTAGTACAGGTGTCCAAGCCTCCCTCCACCCCTCTCCTCCCCTTGTCTCCAACAGTTTTCCTCCTCTCGGATTCTCCTGTGGCCTCTCCTCTCTCTGAACCTTTTTATTTCCAACTGCTGACACAACATCAACGGTAAACCCGTGACGTTTTTTTCAACACCGTGAAAAAATGTCCACGAGTAAAAAAATACTTGTGATGAAAAAATTGTTACTTTTTACTCGTACGAGCCCCTACGTACCCGCTACGTACATTACACGAGCTCGGGAGAACTCTTGAATTACCTTGTACAGTGGGACAAGCCCTTAACTTGGAACACAGATGTGTCCATTTCTAACATCTGACAGGTGGTTATGGAGAGAACATATGCTGCTATATCCCAATGCCAGCCACTGGCAATGAATGCAACAACTGATGTATTAGGTTTCTTCTTCCACAGAGAATCTCTCTAAATCTCACAGACCTCTGTTAGCTGTGAGCCAGCAACAGATTGATATCCAGTGTAACCAGTTTGTTGCTCTGCAGTTCCAAATCCCTGCCAATCCTGGCAATCCAGGAAATAACTGCCTGCTCTTTTTCTGCAGGTTTTATAGTCCATCCCCCCTGCTGCCAGCGGGGGCAGCAGAGAGAATGGGGAATTTTGCAAAATCATTAATATCTCTGTCATTTTACACCGACTGGAAAAATCCTCGGCACACATGCGGCGGAGGGGGGCTCTGAGCGAGGTGGCCAAAAATGACGGCCGTAGGTGGCGGTGTTCTCTCGGAAATCGCAGCACAGATCACCAAAACCGGTCAAGAACAGACTTTTAGTAATATAGATAACATTTATAAAATTCCCATTTATAAAATTGTAAAATAAAACGTCCCATTTACAACAATTGCTCTCTAACGCGGACAGACTGGATGGAAAGTGATGCCTGAGAAAATCCCCTGTATAAACGCATCAGCCTTCAATAACTGATGTTAATTTGCTGGATATAAATCCTGAGACGGGACACGTGTCCCATATATCTGCTTAATAGTGCAACATAAAAAGTGCATTAATCTAACAAGGATTCATGGCACCGTTTCGATGTGAACAGTTAAAGTTGTGAAGGGAACTAATTAACTCTCGCAATGCAGCTTTCCCCACACTGCATAGTTCATTCTTTTTGCCACTGTTTCTCAGATCCCCGGTGGGTGCTTTTTGCTCCTTAACAGTGAATTGTTAGATCACTGTAAAATGTTCCATTAAGATCTGACTAATCTTCAACATTTCACTTCTGGCACTCAGGCCAAACCCACGGTAGACTCACGAGTCACTACGGTAAAGTCACGGGCCACTACGTTCTTACAACAAGTTTAAAAGTTTCAAATTTTTCCTTCAAGAGTAAATTTGACTCGTGGAAATCTTTCAAAATGTCGAAAATGTTTCACGAGTTAACAAGTTTCCCGAGTACCTGCCGTTAGCGTTACGAGTTCCGACGTTCCCGCTACGTTAATTCTACGTGATTACCATGAGTTGGATTTGTTTTTAAACTCGGGATCACTCGTGGGTGGACTCGCACCTACTTACACATTTGGGCTCAGGTGCAAACTTCCTAACTTGCCTTTGATAATTGGAAGTACACGGGAATAATTCCCAATTCCCAATTGTGAAATAGGGGTTTCGTGCAGGAAAAAGTAAACGTTGAGCCCTTTTTTTTAACGAAAATTGACAACTTTTTTCAAAGACATCTGTTGTCATTATATTTGTTTGAAAAACATACAATTCCAGAACCTTAATAGTTTGATTTAAGATTTTAATTTCTGCTTTATCCTGCATTGAGTTGTGGAACTTGTTTTTTAGGGTCAAAGAAGAACAAAAACCTCAACCGCCACAGTAAGTAATAATTTCCGAATGTAGTGAGCTTGGAAACTTTAGCTTGCAGTGTTTTGCCCCTGTGCTTTCTGCACTTTCTAGGTGTTAGCTATTCTTGATAATTTGGCTGCAGCTATAATGCATCATTTTGCTTCTTAATCGGCTGTAAGAGAGCTGGCTGCAGTTCCTTACATCATTCACATCCAGACTGGTTACAGCATCTTGTTCCCTGCATTTGGATTGATTAAATATTAGCTGATATAACATTGTCCTGATTGTAACTATCATTCCCATTTGCCTGTAGCTTTTCTATCTTGCTGTGTTGTTTAGGTGCAAAGACACTGAGGCCAAAGATGAAGTGATTTGTTTCATTGTTCAGTTACATTATTTGCTTATTTAAACAGGTGGTTTCCCTTTAGTGGGATCACTGAACTGGTAAATAACGTTCTTCAGCCACAGCAAAAACAACAAAATGAGAAGGAACCCCAGGCGTAAGTAAGCTGCTGTATATAGTTTAACTTTGGTGCTTTTAACTTTCTCTGTCATAGTGGCAATGTGTGACATGTAAACATCATGTTTGGTCACATAATTACTGTATCTGAATTATGATTCATTTACTGTATATTTGCACTATATGTTTTGTTTTCCACCAGCTACACTTCTATTTTAAATCTTTAATTTGCATGTAATTAACAAAATCAATAATAACAAAATGGTCATTCTGCTATTAGCCCACTTTTTCCAGTAGGCTTTGCAATGCCATGAAGCTTTACAGTAGGATGCTAGTACCCTTATTATATATTTCTGGTTTATGACGTTACTCTGTTACCTTAGTGCACATTTCCCTCTGAATAGGTGAACCAAGAAAAAGCTAATCAATTAAGGATTTTTCCCAGTCACTGATCTATACTTTTATTGTGCATAATCCATAATTGAATTGGTTCCTAAAAATTCACTAATTATGCTGTTGCTATCATTTCTCTATTTGGTGTCTAATATGAATCATATCTGCTATTTTATGACCAATTTATAACTGCACAATAATAACTGACATTTTTATACAAACATTGTTTTAGCAACCATGGGTGCTATAAAACGAAGTTAACAAATTTAGATCAAGATTTATACAGCAAAACATTGCCGTGAAATAACAAGAAACGCCATTCTGCAAAATATATTACGCTTGCAATCTCAAACCCATGTCTGCAAAACTTACTTGAAGAACAAATATTTGCAATGCACCCAAAAATGAAAGATGATTAAGATGTTTTGATTTTGACCTGTAAGGTGATATCATATTCTATCTGTACATATGTCATTATCAGCTGATGAGCCCTAAATCGTTGGAACACAAGCAGGAAATTAAGGCGAGAAGATTAGTTTTGTCTCGAATATTACATAGATATTAAAAAAATATATAGTTGTCCACACGCGAAGAGAAAAAAATATCTATCTAGAGAGAAAGACACAAAATGCTGGAGTCATTCAGTGTATTTGTGTGTCTTTCTTTGGTGTAAACCGGCATCTGCAGTTCCTTGTTATTCCATTTACCTGCACAGCCTCAGCCTAAACTTTTGTGGTCCCAGTGTTTTTAATTTGCTAATGATGACAGATACCTGTGCCTGGGATTGATTGATTGCCACTGCAAAGGTAGGTCACTTAAAAAGCATTTTTTCTCTTGGTAGTGTGTTTTAAAAAAAATGTAAACACCTTTTGGTGTTGGTGTTGATGTGTGCAATTGGGTCTGAGTTTGTGTGTTTTTGTCTGAATGTACATTTGTGTGTTTGTGTGTGACAGGTGATTTAGTGGATAGGAATCAATAGATCAGTTTGATGCTAATTTATTGGATCTAGGGGCCAAGGATGTTGTCATTGAGTACATACATGCCTGATCTCTAATCATCCACATGAAAGTGATGATGAAATAGCATTTACTCTTTGCTGTCTCATTAGAAATTGTAATATTGGATATTTAGACATATCTCTAAAAAACCTAATAGTGTACTATGCAAATGAGATGTTTTTCCCACTACCTTTCCCCTGTAGAGACAGATAACTCACTGGTCAATCGGAGGATTTCTTAATGCAAGTTCTTCATCTTGTTTGTGTGCATGTAAATGGCTTAGTTCATTGTGGGAGGCATCAATCTTGTCCCCACATTTGAGTAACCGGTGTTGGCTTGCGATTAGAGGAAGGAATCTTGCCAATTTGCCTCTAGAGTTCCCAAAGTCAGTACTGGCATCCAAATGAAATCATCTCATTCAACAGAGACCGCATATTATAACTAGGATCTCACTATATGTTGAGGCAACGAACATAAATACCCTCTTGCAGATAGGTTATATGTAACATCCATCCAGTGCATGTTCACCAGTTCATCAAATCGTGAAGCACCTATGATCATTCGTGTTAGTAATACGAATTAGATAAAAACGTTAAGACTTTCTTTTCCAGGAATTTAATTTGCCAGATCAAAGAATGCAATGTTCATGAACTGTCTATGAAAGATATATCATTGGACCAGATTTAACATTTGTAGGGATATGTTTGTAAAACAATTACTATTTTTAATTTAATCATCAGAAAATTAAAATCCAGATGTAATTTAGCAACAGGCTTTTTATTCATAATCTTGTCTTCATCTTTTAAATTAAATATTTACATTTTTTTATTGTGGATGCATACACAGTACCTTATTGCCTTTGCCATGAGGAGTATATTCTGAATGCTCTGCATGGAGATGGTGAAGACACCAGGATCAGTTACGGTTTTTTTACTATATTCATTGATATTCTTTGTCTCCATTTAACCATATAACAATCCCTATTCGTTATAGGCCTTCTAGACGGCCCTACAAGTCCATGCCCACTGTAAAGGCAATTTTTTCCCCTTAGTAAACCTCCTGCACTCATACCATAACCCTCCATTCCCTTCTCATCCATCCTGCCTTTTAGTGATCTATTTTTAAATGATACCAAGTCACGATAACATTTCATTGACACACTAACATTGAAGCATATTCCACACAGCAGATGACTCTCAGTAAGTAAATAAAAATCCCCCTCATAAAACCCCTAATGAAATTCTGTCCCTTGATTTTAGTCATGTCCTCTTGTCTTGAGGGATCCCTATTTGCAAAGGGAAAAGCTGAGTCACAAATTAATCTCTGTCAATGCCCAGTCAAAGGATTTTTGAGGACCTCTATCACATAACTCCCCCCTTACATTCCTTCTGCGCCCCACAGAACCTAAAGACCTTGAACTTATTTTCAAGAGCTTTTTAACTCGTAACTTAGTTGGTAAAGTATTAAACATTCTTTTTAATCTCCTCTGTACTCTCATTATTTTGTCTGACATGTCCTTCCTGCTGCTAATTTACTGGAAAAACCATCAGCATGCAATCACATTTGGTCTCTGTGGAATGCCTTGGATATTTAAGTTAACATTACATCCCAGCTTCTATACTCAAATGCTCTGATTTCGTAAAGGGGAGTGTTGGGGGCAAAAGATTCAAGGCAATTGGGGAAAGAGATTAATGGGGAGTTGAATATTTCTATTTACGTTTACAGAATGTCTGGAATTGAAGGTTTGGTTGATGTAGATGCGAAAGTATTCAGATGCGCAGTTGATATCTTGTAACTGGAAAGTTTAGCAGCAATGATGAGTTAAAACGCAACCTAATGGGCTGAAAGGTTATTTCTGATGAATGACACACCTTTAGATTTGTCATAGCATCTCTGCTACACAAGGGTTGACAGGAACATGATGGAAATATGCATCATTTATTTGAATGAGTGCTATTGTAACAGCATTCACAACATTTACTCCACTGGTGTATGAAATGCACCTAAAGACATTGTTGTTACATTTTTTGAAACATACACTAGGATAGAATAAGTTTAGAAATATATGTAGTGATTTTATTATTGGTTATCTCTACAGCGATTGTCATTTGCAGGGAGTAAATGCTGAGGAAATCACAAATGTGCAATCTCTGACCACTCCCTGCTAAATGCAATGGGCTGACGTGTAGTATGCAATGGAATGAAACTTCCCAAGATTTTTTTCATCCATTTCCCAACCCAACCTAACCCGATTGAACTCGCAATGTAATTACAGACGTTTTTAACATGGGTCGCAATTTACTTGGTTGGTAAATTCTGAAAATGGTCTTTTAAAAGAAATTTTTACCAAATAACTTTTATTTATCTGATGTCTGTTTCACCGGCTTCTATTTACTGGTCTCTGCATCTAGTATGCAATCACAGCTACAGAATTGGTGCGTCTCTGTGGAATTCTGGTTACGGAAATTTAAGTTAAATTACCCATGAATCTGGGCATGACCGGCCAATACGTCGATTTGTCGTGGGGGAGTGTTGGGGGCAATGATTCAAGGCAATTGGGGAAAGAATTAATGGGGAGTTGAATATTTCTATTTACGTTTACAGAATGTCTGGAATTGAAGGTTTGGTTGATGTAGATGCGAAAGTATTCAGATGCGCAGTTGATATCTTGTAACTGGAATGTTTAACAGCAATGATGAGTTAAAAAACCTAATGGGCTGAAAGGTTATTTCTGATGAATGACACACCTTTAGATTTGTCATAGCATCTCTGCTACACAAGGGTTGACAGGAACATGATGGAAATATGCATCATTTATTTCAATGAGTGCTATTGTAACAGCATTCACAACATTTACTCCACTGGTGTATGAAATGCACCTAAAGACATTGTTGTTACATTTTTTGAAACATATACTAGGATAGAATAAGTTTAGTTGATTAGTGATCTTCCACTGGATAATCTCTATCACTATTGATGTTCTGTGACCATAGGGTACACCAAAGATCCTATACCGGAGCAAGATAGACCACTCCTGCTAAATGCAATGGGCTGACGTGTAGTATGCAATGGAATGAAACGTGGGCCTTTTTTTCATCCATTTCCGTAACCCAAACCGACCCGACCCGACTCGCAGTGTAATCAACGTTGCAGAGGAACAATTTGTGTTAATAAATTAAAATTCTGAAAATGAGGAGAAGATTTTTACCAAATAACTTTTATTTTTACGAGGATGTTTCCGTAACCGGCTTCCGTCTCCCGTCTCCGCACTAGTATGCTACGGGATCTTTGGTGCGTAGACGGAAGCTGGTTACGGAAATGGGGCCTTAAATTACCCATGAATCTGCCCATGACCGTACTACGTCTTTTTCGTTGGGTGGACCATCTTGCTCGATATAGGATCTTTGGTGTATACCATCTACAGGATGTACGTTAGCAACTTAACAAGTTATTTCACACAGCACAGAACAGTTATGCTGTGGGGAAATTGTAACATCAGCCACATGTTATCCTGACTTTGAAACATGTCAGCATTTCACTTTTGTTGATGACCTGTAATTCCCTACCAAATAGAGAATGGAAAGTGAAGTTGGGATTTAAAAATAGAAAAGAAGCACATTAAGCAAGTATTTTCACATCATTCTTCATTACAGGGGATACAAGTAAAACTCCAGAAATGGGAAGGGAGGAAGTCAGGAAAATTATATTCTCTATAGAAATGGCACCAAGCATTTGGAGTTACAGATTACACCGTATGTTGAAGTAAGGAGTAATTTAGTGAAATAATTCATGAATTGGTTTTAATCATTAACAATTACCTATCACTAGGTTGCTGTTTAAAAATAAGAGGTTGCCCATTTAAGTCATTAAGGAGTCAGATTTTTTTCTCTCTTTGAACATTGAGATTCTTTGAAAATTGTTTCTTCAAAAGGGTAGTAAAAGCAGTCTTTGAATATTTTTCAGGCAGGAGGGAGATAGATGTTTGATAAGTAATGTGGGCATGTGGTGAAAGTTTATAGCAGTTCGACTGGAATATGTAGTGGAAGTTGCATCTGATCGGTCATGATTGTATCATATTATAGAGCAGGCTTGAAGGGGAGAATTGTCTGCTGCTGCTGTTAATCCATATGTTTAGTTTAGTTTAGAGATACAGCGCGGAAACAAGCCTATTCGGCCCACCGGGTCCTTGCCGACCAGCGATCCCCGCACTTTAACACTATCCTATACCCACTAGGGACAATTTTTACATTTACCAAGCCAATTAACCTACATACCTGTTTGTCCTTGTTATTATGAATCATTGCTGTAAATTTCAATGCTTAAATACGCAGACTGGTATAACTGGGAAAAGACAATAAAATGGTCTGAAAATGTTGTTAAACTCTCAATGAAAACTTGCAACAAAGGTAAGAAATCCACATTGGTTCATATAAATACTGAAAGTGGCCAATGATGGAGTTGGGAAAGGTAAAAATCTCATTTAGAACGCATATAAAAATAAGTTTCAATGCTGAATTTTCTGATTTTTTTTCTACCTGCTTAAAATAGAATTGTGAGGTGACCTGTCTTTGATTCTTCTGAATCTGCCAAAGTTATCATAAATCCTAAAGGATGACTAGCAAGTATCTGGCATAGGGCAAACTATTTTTGTAGAATGATGATAATCTGTAATATTCCTGGAACTCTCTGATAGTATCTTTTGACTTGCAGTGAGAGGTCTCACAGCAGGTCTGCTAAAAATAAAGTGCTGGAGTAATGCCCCTGTCCCACTTAGGAAACCTGAACGGAAACCTCTGCAGACTTTGCGCCCCACCCAAGGTTTCCGTGTGGTTCCCGGAGGTTGCAGGTGGTTGCCGGAGGTTGCAGGTAGGGAGATTGACAAAAACCTCCGGGAACCGCACGGAAACCTTGGGTGGGGCGCAAAGTCTCCAGAGGTTTCCGTTCAGGTTTCCTAAGTGGGACAGGGGCATTATAAAGCATTTCTCAGAGAATTTCTCAAAAATAAAATGGGAAGTGGCATCATACAATAAGCAATTTTTTTTATTTGAAAATGTCTTTGACATTTTTAATGCAATTTCCAGAATTCCCTTGAGAGTTTGTATACTGCATAATATATTTGGACATATACTTAAATAAGTGTTTAAGAGGGAACTGCAGATGCTGGAGAATCGAAGGTTACACAAAAAAGCTGGAGAAACTCAGCGGGTGCAGCAGCATCTATGGAGCGAAGGAAATAGGCAACGTTTCGGGCCGAAACCCTTCTAAGTGTTTTTTTGTTGTTGCAATTTTCAAGAATTAAGCTGTTCGCTGACTGCAGGTATATGGCACATGGTCCCTTACAACATACACTTTGTGGTAAGCCACTATCAATGATTCCCCAAAGTTACCGACCTGCAAAATGTAACCTCATTCATTACAAAAATTTGAATCACAAGCATCACAAATTTCCTAGAAAGCACACATGCAGTACATTGCTTCGGCAAGGAATTCTTCTGTTTTACACAATTGAAACACTCAACCTGTTAAGGACTAACGGCAATCAACGTGAATTTACAAGCAAGTCACTCTGGAGAGGGCATCAGATTCACACGTCAGAATGGCTTTCTGAGGAAGAAAAATAAATATCAAGCAATGTTCAAATTCTGCATTTAGCTGATGCATGATCACGTTGGTGTTATTCATATTAGCAATCAATTGTTTCCCAAGATTATGGTTTTTTTTTAAATTGTTTCCTGATTTTTTTCTAATCAATGTTTATCAATGCAGTGCCAAATCTGGCACCATACCATGCTGTGTCTCTGGTATCTGCTTCTCTATTAGTTTCTGTATTTATAGTGGGTTTTAAAAGGAACCCAACAGGATGTAGAAGTTAACTTTGACTTGACTTGACTTGACTTAACTTGACTTGACTTGATTTTTTTTTGAATTTGAAATTTTCTTTGATTTTGTTTTAATGCGATTTCCAGAATTCCCTTATCAGTTTGAATATTGCATAATATATTTAAAGTCAAAAGTCTTTAAGTCACGATACTTATAAGGATACTAAACTAAAAAACAATGTTGGATTACGTTTCTCTTATTTCGACATCACAAAGTAAGTACATTTCAGATGAAGGATCTCGTCCCAAACACTGCCCATTTCCACCCACAGAGGTTTCCTGGCTTCAAAGGTATCAAAGGTATTTTATTAGTCACATTTACATACACCGAGGTGTAATGAAGTGAAATGCTTTTTGCCATTTTGCAGCACACAAAGAAAGAATACAGACATAACACCAATGAGAGTCTTAAACACATAGAACATCCCCGCACAATGGCTCCCACCATGAAGGAAGGCACAAAGTCCAGTCCCCAACCCCAGTTCACCCATAGTTGAGCCTATTGAGGCCTGCACAGTTGCCTCTATGGAGGCCCGATATTCCAGGCCGTTCTCGCCGGGTGATGTTGCTCCGGCGTCGGGAGAGTCCTCACAGCGGCTGAGAACCCTGGAACGGCTGCTACCGCACTGGAGGCCGCGGCTTCCGAAGCCGACAAGGCCGCGCCGGTTGGAGCTCCACAACTGGTGATCTCATCTAGAGATCCCAGGCTCCCGGTGCAAAGTTCAGCACCGCCGCCCACGGCTGGCCGCTCCACAGTCCCGCAGCTCCGTAATGTTTTACCCGGCGGTCTCAGCTCACCGGAGCTCCAGCGCGGTGACCCAGGCAAGGCATCGCCCGCTCCATGATAGCGCTCCAGCGCTGTGCCACCACCGAAGCCGAGCTTCTGGGCGGTCCGCGACAGGAAATGTCGCTCCAGGCCCGCTGGTAGGCCGCGAGGACGGGTCGAAGCTGCAGCCTGGAGAAAATCTGCCTCTCCGACCAGGTAGGGACCCTGAAAGGTAGTTTCCCCCTTCCCCCCCCCCCCCCCCCCCCCCCCCCACACAAAATAGGCTAGACCTCCAAACAAAACACTTTAACTAACTAAAAATTAAAATAAAACGGTGAAAAGACAGACAACTGCTGACAGGGCAGCCGTGCACAGGACAGCGCCCCCTATCTTGCTTAGTTCCTCAGCACTTTGCTTGTTGTTCCAGATTTAAGCATCTCTAGTGTGCCTCCAAGCACACTCTGTTGACTGTAAGCTGTTTCGGGGTGTACCAAAACAATGAACAGCATTATATAAATGCTGTACTACTGAAATTGTATATTATTTTTGTGCCTATACTCAAAAGGAATTAAATCTTTAGTGCCTGTGGCATATGGAATATACCCAACTTTGCTCATTTGGTAGTCCAGTAAGAATGGGCATAGGATAGAGGAGGGTCAGTCCATGATCTGGCCATTAGAGGGCTTTCAGTGATGAGAGATCAGTCGCTGGTCCTCTACAAAGGGCTGTTCCCATGCAGGGGTACTTCTGCAGAGTAAAGACAAACTTCTCAACTTCTCCGCAACAGATGATGCCTACTGGCCACCAGCACTCTTCTGTGGCGGTAGGATGCCGCTGGGTCTTATATTGTCTATATTGTCCAAAATATGATGACCCATCCACAGCATTATGAAGTACTGGTTCATGCTAATAGAATCTATTGATTTAATGATTAAGAAGGTCCCTGGAATTCTAAATATGACGTTGATCCTTTGTCGGTTTTAGGGTAAACCTTTTACCCAAGTCATACTTAAAAACAGTATATTTAGATGATACCTTTGAAATTGATCAGAGAAACAATCTTGAAATAAAAAGATAGATCCCCTAAAGATTAGATTTCCTAAATAAGGAAAACACATTTTAGGAGTTTGCATAATGTTATCCTTTTTTAAAAATATTTATTTGGTAAATTTCTTGGTTTATTGAATAAATATGTAAAATTGCAAATGTGTCATGTTATTTAACACCTTTGCTACTTAAAGAATTGAAATATGCAGAATGCAAAGCAAGAATCAGATGCAGACCCCTCAGTTCCACGTGTTCATGCAGGACACGTGAAATCAGTGGAGAGATAAGTTTATTTGGCCTTCCATCACAGCTATGTGATGGATGTTTATGTTAAATGTAATTATGTTGTGTCTGGGGTCTATTTGTGTGTAATGTATGGCTGCAGAAACGGCATTTCGTTTGGACCTCCAGGGGTTCAATTGACAATTAAATTGACTCTCTAAATTGACTCTGACAAGGTGCCCCATCTAAACTAGCCCCATTTATCCACATTTGGCCCAGATCCAGGGTGGGGGTGCAGTAGAGTTGCTGCCCTACAGCGCTTACTGGGTTCGATCCCGGCTACGTGTACGTGGGGAGTTTGTACGTTCTCCCCATGAACGGCATGGGTTTTCTCCGGGTTTCCTCCCACACTCCAAAGACGTATAGGTTTGCAGGTTATTTGGCTTGGTTGAAATGTTAGAACATTTTCCCCAGTGCAGGATACTGTTAATATACGGCGATCGTGGGTCGGTGCAGTCCCGGTGGGCTGAAGAGTCTGTTTCCACGCTGTATCTCTAAACGAAACAAAACATGGAAACAGACCCCTCAGCTCAACTTGTTTATGCCGAGCAGGATTCCCCATCTAAACTCGTCCCATTTATGCACTTTTGGCCCAAATCCCTCTAAATGTTTCCTATCCATGTATCTCTCCAAATGTCTTTTAAATATTAGAAACATAGAAACATAGAAAATAGGTGCAGGAGTAGGCCATTCGGCCCTTCGAGCCTGCACCGTTCGCCATTCAATATGATCATGGCTGAACATTCAACTCAGTATCCTGTTCCTGCCTTCTCTCCATACCCCCTGATCCCTTTAGCCACAAGGGCCACATCTAACTCCCTCTTAAATATAGCCAATGAACTGGCCTCAACTACTTTCTGCGGAAGAGAATTCCAGAGATTCACCACTCTCTGTGTGAAAAAAGTTTTCCTCATCTCGGTCCTAAAAGATTTCACCCTTATCCTTAAACTATGACCCCTTGTTCTGGACTTCCCCAACATCGGTAGCAGCTGTGAGAGGAAGTGGTTGAGGCAGGTTACATTAATAATATTTAATAATATTTGGTCGCCAAATCTGAGGAAGGACATTATTGCCATAGAGGGAGTGCAGAGAAGGTTCACCAGACTGATTCCTGGGATGTCGGGACTGTCTTATGAAGAAAGACTGGATAGACTTGGTTTATACTCTCTAGAATTTAGGGGGTTGAGAGGGGATCTTATAGAAACTTACAAAATTCTTAAGGGGTTGGACAGGCTAGATGCAGGAAGATTGTTCCCGATGTTGGGGAAGTCCACGACAAGGGGTCACAGCTTAAGGATAAGGGGGAAATCCTTTAAAACCGAGATGAGAAGAACTTTTTTTCACACAGAGAATGGCGAATCTCTGGAACTCTCTGCCACAGAGAGTAGTCGAGGCCAGTTCATTGGCTATATTGAAGAGGGAGTTAGATGCAGTCCTTGTGGCTAAGGGGATCAGAGGGTATGGAGAGAAGGCAGGTACAGGATACTGAGTTGGATGATCAGCCTTGATCATATTGAATGGCGGTGCAGGCTCGAAGGGCCGAATGGCCTACTCCTGCACCTAATTTCTATATTTCTATGTTTCTATAATGTGAGGAAGGACATTCTTGCTATTGAGGGAGTGCACCGTAGGTTCACGGGATGGCGGGACTGTCATATTCCTAGAGAATGGAGCGGCTGGGCTTGTATGCTCTGGCGTTTGGAAGGATGAGAGGGGACCTCATTGGAACATATAAGATTACCAAGGGTTTGGACATGCTAGAGGCAGGAAACGGGTTCCCATTGTTGGGGAAGTCCAGAACCAGGGGCCAGAGTTTAAGAATAAGGAGTAAGCCATTTAGAACGGAGACGAGGAAACACTTTTTCTCCCAGAAAGTGGTGAGTCTGTGGAAATCTCTGCCTCAGAGGGTGGTGGAGGCCGGTTCTCTGGATGCTTTCAAGAGAGAGCTAGATAGGGCTCTTAAAAATAGCGTAATCAGGGGATATGGGGAGAAGGCAGGAACGGGATACTGATTGGGGATGATCAGCCATGATCACATTAAATGGCGGTGCTGGCTCGAAGGGCCGAATAACCTACTCCCGCACCTATTGTCTATTGTCATACCAGATTTTCTTGGATCCCACATTTTACTTCCTGGTCAATCTCCCATTTGAGTTTTGCTAAAATCCATATGTTGAATGTTCATTGAATGCTTAACCCTCATCCAAGTTAAGTTCTCTGACATTACCTTCCGATGACAAATCCATGTTCTCTCATTTTTTATTAACACCATCCTTTCTTAAAATTTTGTTCCAATGATTTGTCAATGATTGTGTGCGTGTGCGTGTGTGTGTGTGTGTGTTTATGTTTTGAAGCAATTATATGTTTTTGCGTGTAATGTTGATTTCATGGCAAATGAACTTTATATTTCATGGGACACTAGTCCATGGAGCTTGTTGTGTAATGGCTATGTTTGACCATCTCCTCCAATTACTGCTTTATTTTATCTCAAAGCGACTTCCTGTGCACCTCACACAAAATATATTCCTCTTTTCAACCGTGAATTTCGATCTGTATTGGTTTAGAAGCTGCATTTTTCCTTTTAATAGTCAGATTCAGATTCAGATTCAGATTCAATTTTAATTGTCATTGTCAGTGTACAGTACGGTACCATAATAGTGGTTGGATTATTATGCTATCTTACACATATGCAGAACAGGCACGATATCAGCTGATCTTTTGTAGAAGTAGAATTGACTCAATGGGCTGAATGGCCCCTTATATTATAATAAATGAAATGTGAAATATGAAATCCTTACATAATGACACATCAGCATTGGGCTATGGACTGTGTTCTTCTGCCACTGACATTTGTTTTGCTTTGAGATCATTTCCTAACTCCATTTCCCCACAGACTGCAAAAAGATAGAGATCACCTGGTCCTCACCTTTCAATCCATTAGCCCTCGTATTGATTCACCATTTCCATAAGGCAGATCAAGTGTAAACTAGGAACCGTTTATCCGAACACTCGCTCAATCAATCCGCAAGGCCTGCTGGACCTCCTTATTTTAACTCCCCTTCCCCTTCCAATGCTGACCTTTCTGTCCTGGGCCTGGGCCTGGGCCTCCCCCATTGCCAGAATGAGGCCATTCATTAGATGGATCCCCATATTCATCCGGTGGCGCTGGTGCCAGCAGCCTCCACCTACAGCCCGGTATCTTTTTGTTTTTTTGTTTATTTAGTGTGTTTTTTTGGTGTTTTTATGTGGGGGAAGAGGGCACGGTGCGGGGGATACCGTCCTTCAGCCGCTTCCTGGTGAGGACGCGACTATTATTCGAGTCTTATCCTCGCTCCCCCCTCCCCCCACAGCGGCCTACATACCTGGATTGGCGCGGCCTTTCCTGCCGGGATCGACCGGAGCTCCAGCAGCGGCGGGACAGCGCTGAAACATCGCGGGGCTGGCGATGCCTTACCGGGGGTCGCCGTCTGGAGCCCGGAGTGCTGGACCTGCTGCACCAACATCATGGAGCTGCGGTTTGCGGAGCTCCCAACGCGGGCGGCGCTGATGGACAGCGCGGGGTCCTGTGACTCTGCCCGGCTCAGCCTGTGGACTCAGGAGCTGCAGACTCCGGCAGCGGGAGGCGGCTGATCAGGAGGTCCGGGCCGCTGAGGAGGAGGATGCTCACCGTCAGGGTTCGGTGTCGGCGTTCCACCAGCCCGGCGTGAGGGCCTGAACATCGGGCCACCCGGGGCGGCGGCTGCGGGTGCTCGGAAGGCCCCGACCACGGATGGACACGGAGGGGAGGCTGGCTGGACTATGGAGCCTTCCTCACCTTGGTGCCATTTATGTTATGTTGTGTTGTGGACTTTCTGTGTTTGTGCTTTTTAAAAATGTTTAATTCAATTTCAATTTTATTTTTAATATGTTTTATTATTTATTTATTATTTATTTCTATTATTTTTCTTGTGATTTTTTTTTAACGATACTGCCTGTACGGGAAATTCATTTCGTTGTCTCAAATTGAGACAATGACAATAAATTTGAATACAATACAATACAATACAATTCCTTTTGCGTAGCTTACAACCTAATGGTAAGAACATTGAATTCTCCAATTTCAATTAACAACCCCTTCTCCTCAACTCTTGTATATGATTCCCCCATTCCCCCACTCCAGTGCATAGACATTTTTACCACTATCTTTCACCTCCCTCCTCCTATGCCTTCCATTTATATCACCACCCTCTAGCTTTACCTGCCACTCCTTTCCTTATATGACACCCTAGTGTCTACTTTTCATCCCCCATCTTTGACACAATCCACCCATCTGCCCATCAAAACCCCCTCTTACCTATATCCACCAATCATTTGCTAGGCTTTGTTCTGCTCCCACTTATTTTCCAGCATTCTTCTCCCCTACCACACATACACATTCCGAACAAGGGCCTCAATCTAAAACATCACCTGTCATGTTCTCCAGGGATGCGATATGACCCAGTGAGTGACTCCATCACCTTGTGTTTGACCCAAGACCCAGCACCTGCAGTTCCTAGTGCCTCCAGATCAGTTGGCATGCATGCATGCTCTGCTGCCTCCTCAGGCTACATCTGCTTTGAGGACAAGAATATCACTTCTCCTTGGAGGAACAAATAATTCAAAATGTTCCATATCCCTGTTTACCGGAGTGCTGTCTGGCCTGCTGAGTTACACCAGCTCTTTGTAGAAACAAGGTACTGCAGATTCTGGTTAAGACAGAAAAGGACTAATACCTGCCATGCTTCCTGCTTCTCCCCAACTCCAGGTTTTGTCCCCCCTTCCCCCCATAATTAGTCTGAAAAAGTGTCTCAACCCGAAATGTCACCTATCCATGATCTCCAGAGATGCTGTCCGACCTGTTGAGTTACTCCAACACGTTGTGTCCTTTTGTGTATTAAGCAGTTCATTTTGTTGTCTCTGTACTGTAACTGACAATGACAATAATTGAATCATTTCATTTTTTTTTTTCATTTCATTTGCGTCTTTTTTTGGATACCAGCATCTGCATTTCCTTGTTTAATTCATTCTTAAATACTGCATGAGTTGAGTGTGCCACATTAAATAATCGATAAAACAGGGAACTATCATTTTTAAAAAGAACCGACTGAGAGAAGAATGAACAAGAACGCCGGAACATTTCATGAGTGAATGAGGCCACATACAAACTGGAGGAATAGCACCTCACATTCAGCTGGAGTAGCCACGCTATGAATATTGAATGTTTCAATTTTAGGTAATTAACCAATCCCCCCCCCCCCCCCCCCACTTCCCCACCTGGATCCATATCCATTTCACCACCTATCCTATCCCCTTTTCTCTCTCCTTCCCCATCCCTTTCTTCCTACACCCCTTTATCTGGGCTCAGAATTCATACACCTCTTCTCTATAATCTAAAAGCATTTTGTCTCTTTCATCTCTGGCCTTTGTCCCTCCATCTGCCAATCAATTTATCTCATCCCCCCCCCCCCCCCCCTCTCTTCCAGTTTTCTCCCCACTACTATAATGTCTGAAGAATGCTCCCAACCTGAAACATCATCCAACCATGTTCTCCAGAGATGCTGCTTGACTCGCTGAGTTACTCCACCACTTTTCTTTGGTTTCATTTTGCATTCATCTACTTTAATAGTATCTGAAACCAATGGCTTGACTAGCCTAACTACCCAAGTGTTCAATAGATTCCAGGTGACTTGCAGTTTTATCATACCTTAAATTTTACAGTCCTATTTTAACCCAGAACAAAAACGGGATGTGGTGGTGTTGAGAGCTTCAGCATATTTCTGTTCTTATCATTCACATTTTTCTGATCAACAATTTATTTTCTCTAGTTAGTTTTAACCCTTGACATTTCATTCCTGATTGCCGGCAGACCAATAGGCAATGAACAATAGACAATAGGTGCAGGAGTAGGCCATTCGGCCCTTCGAGCCTGCACCGCCCTTGAAAAAAAAAAATGAAATGATTCAATTTATTGTCATTGTCAGTGTACAGTACAGAGACAACGAAATGCATTTTTAGCATCTCCCTTGAAAGGGAGACACAGGGCGTCGCGGTGTGCCCGCGCCTGCCGCCGTAACATTCCATTACAGGCAAAGGTGGGTGAAGTGTCTTGCCCAAGGACACAACGACAGTATGCACTCCAAGCGGGATTTGAACCGGCTACCCTCCGGTCGCCAGCCGAACTCTTAGCCCATTGTGCTATCTGTCGTCCTTCAATGTGATCATGGGTGATCATCCACAATCAGTACCCCATTCCTGCCTTCTCCCCATAACCCTTAACTCCGCTATCCCTAAGAGCTCTATCTAACTCTTGAAAGTACCCTGAGAACCAGCCTCCACCATCCTCTGAGGCAGAGAATTCCACACACTCACAACTCACTGAGTGAAAACGTTTTTCCTCATCTCCGTCCTAAATGGCTTACCACCAACTATGGCCCCTAGTTCTGGACTCCCCCAACATCAAGAACATGTTTCCTGCCTCAAGCTTGTCCAAACCCTTAATAATCTTACATGTTTCAGTAAGATCCCCTCTCATCGTTCTAAATTCCAGTGTATACAAGCCCAGCCTCTCCAATCTATCAACATATTAAATTAATCTTGTGAACCTACGCTGCACTCCCTCAAAAGCAAGAATGTCCTTCCTCAGGTTTGGAGACCAAAAGTGCACACAATACTCCATTCAGATATCTTATTGTACTCAAGGCCCATGTCTTCTCTACTGGAGCAAGAATCTCTTTTGGATAAAAGACTCATTTTTTCACTGCAAGGGCACTCTTGAGAAGCCTACCTTTTTAATTATGTCTTTATGGCAAACTAGAGTTCTCCAAGGTCTTCAATCTACAAGTAACTAAATAACAGAAAATGGGAAGACTTATAAAATGAGTCACTTTTAACAAGTCAAAGTAAACAAGCTTTCCCAGACTTCCATAAGGGAACCAATTAGCATGAGACACAGCTCAGCTTTGACATTTGTTCTGGCTTTATCCTTTATACTCTTTATATCAGAGACACATGTTTACAATCAAATAGATATGTTTTTGATTATATTTAAAGTAACTCATGATGTAAATTCTCATGAAAAATATTTTTACTTTGTGGAATGTGGGGTCTCATTGATTGACCTCATTTGACAACCGGTTTCGTTCATTGGTGGGGTGACATTTTAGAGTAGAAATGGCTTCAATTCGATGATGTGATCGTTAAAACTGCATCATGAAATTGATGCAAAGCTGGTACAAAGCATATATTCCATGACATTGAATTATATAACTCAATTTTTTTCCTTAATAAAGATCCTCATGACTAGGAATACCTTATTAATCATGGCTGATATCACTGCAAAATCTTTGAATTATAGGGGTCAAGGAAAGAGTGTTCACGTCGCGGCCCTGTTTCCGCCAATCTTTCCACCAGCACGGACAAGAAGCACAAGCAGCACAAGACAGACACCACTGTATGCAGATGCCGAGACGTGCGTTCAGCTCTGACTGAACAACTTCTAATCTTATGTGTGGACTCGATAAGAAGAAGACCTTAATTATAGTAATTTTAACATGGGTTTTCCAATATAACTATTAATGGGGTTCCTGTGAGGTGCAAAGGAAATGTCAACAGGAGGCTGAAGTTGTGGATTAGAAAATATAGTGGTATGTATTCAGTACTCAGAACCATCTTCCTGCTTATGTGAAGGTGTTTGTTCATAGTAGCTGCATTAAAAGGTTATCTTGTATACTTCAGAAGTGAAATTACACAAGTTGTAGCTATCATCTACATTTTTTGCATTCAGTGCTCAGTTTGGGTATCTGACATAGCTGCTGTTGTTCAGAGATATATTGCTCCATGGGAGAAAGAATTAGCCTTCAAAGAAGCCAAGCCTACCGGACAATAAGCCTCCTTCATATTTGAGAGTAGCAGTGTTGAAAAGCGTCTCCGGGTTTGATATGAGATGCTGCTGGACATGTTGGGATATTCCATGCTGGCAAAGGCATATCATGGCCACACTTTAGTTGCTGTGGTCCATTGGCAGAACCTTAAAATTATTGCAATTAGTTCAGTCAGAACTAATGTCACATTGGCTTGTGGCTCTGACTGGCTTTACATAGATGTAGTGTATTGTAGATGTCCATATGTAGCTGCCACATCATTAGTGCTCAACAGGTATGCAACCACAAAAACATTGCTGCTTTTCTAGGAAGTCCTCCTTATCAATTACTATCCCAACTATTTATCTCCCATTTAGCAGAAACGCAGAATGTTGGCAGCATCTTCTTTCATGGTAAAACATTATACATGTTTCATTAAGTATTCATTAAGTATTCCGACCATGGCCTCAGGATCCATGCCCAAATTAGTTCTCTAATCAGGCCCATCCCTCCTCCTACCATCAGCTGGCTATTTATATTACTGTTGAAGATCTTTGTTGTTTTATTATCTTGTCTCTCAGTTCTCCTTTTGCCTCTTAGGTCTTGTGTTTTCTTTGTTCTTATTTTCCTTTGGACTTCGCATGGTTATAACTAATATTATCAAATTATAGAACATAGAACAGTACAGCACAGGAACAGGCCCTTCGCCCACAATGTTTGTGCTGAATATGATCTCATTTGCCTGTACATGTTCCATATCCCTCTATTCTCCACACTTCCATGTGCCTATCTAAAAGCCTCTTAAATATATGTCTACCTTTAAAACCGAGATGAGAAGAACTTTTTTCACACAGAGAGTGGTGAATCTGGACTCTCTGCCACAGAGGGTAGTTGAGGCCAGTTCATTGGCTATATTTAAGAGGGAGTTAGATGTGGCCCTTGTGGCTAAGGGGATCAGGGGGTGTGGAGAGAAGGCAGGTACGGGATACTGAGTTGGATGATCAGCCATGATCATATTAAATGGCGGTGCAGACTCGAAGGGCCGAATGGCCTACTCCTGCACCTATTTTCTATGTTTCTATGTCTACCTCCACCACCACCCCAGGTCCCCACCACTTTCTGTGCAAAAAACAATTTTATTTCGGAGTCACGTGAGTGACTACGTGAAGAACCCCGCCAGGACGCATGCGTGTCATATCGCTACACGCATTACAACGAGTCACAGCAGGGGGACCATCGTTCCCCTTAGCGGCAAAATTTGAAAGCCAGGAACGGCAGGTAAGAGACTCTGCGTTCCTTCCACTTACCTTTTAGGTGCAGACATGGACCAGATCCACGAAGGCTGCGAAAAAGCTGGCGGGGGAGAACCGCGGAGTTGCGGGCAGCCGGCAGCAGCAGCCAATGGCATGCCAATCTCCCGTAATGGGAACAGCTGTGCCCGACTTCGCTCCCGCACCGGCCCCGGCCGGTCGGGAGAGGAGCAGCCGCGAGCGACCAGTGCCCGTGTGCAGGGGGGTCGGTTTGAGCGGCTGCAGGAGATACTAAGCAGCCGCGAGCGGCCAGTGCCCGTGAGCACCGGGGTCGGTTGGAGCGGCTGCAGCATGCAGGATAAAGAGCAGCCGGGAGCGGCCAGTGCCCGAGAGCATTGGAGTGGCCGGTTGGACCGGCTGCAGGAGCAGTACCCCTTGTGGGGCTGCAGAGTGGAAATACTCCAAAGCGGCAAAGCCACAGTGGGGAACTAATAAGCCCCGCTGCAGTACCCCTTGTGGGGCGGCACAGAGTTCTCACTCATCAGAGGGGAACACCGAGAGTCAATCCTGGGCTGGCTGCAGGAGCTGGAACAGGAGCAGCTTCAGGAGCAGCCGTGACGGCCAGTGCCCGGGAGCATTGGAGCCGGATGGAGTGGCTGCAGGAACTGGAGCAGGAGCAGCCTCAGGAGTAACGGCTTCAGGAGCAGCCGCGATGGCCAGTGATCATGTGCGTTGGAGCCAGTTGGGTGCCCGAGAGCATCGGGACCAGTTGGAGCGGCTGTTGGAGCAGGTAAGTGGCAGCTCCATGAGATGGGGACTAGTGACAGAGGGGCAGCTAGTAAGTCCTACAGCAGTACCTCTTGTAGGGCTGCACAGTGTTCTCCCTCAAAAGTAAAGAACTTTTTTAGGGAACATTCAATATGATCATGGCTGATCATCCAACTCAGTATCCCGTACCTGCCTTCTCTCCATACCCCCCTGATCCCCTTAGCCACAAGGGCCACATCTAACTCCCTCTTAAATATAGCCAATGAACTGGCCTCAACTACCCTCTGTGGCAGAGAATTCCAGAGATTCACCACTCTCTGTGTGAAAAAAGTTCTTCTCATCTCGGTTTTAAAGGATTTCCCCCTTATCCTTAAGCTGTGCCCCCTTGTCCTGGACTTCCCTAACATCAGGAACAATCTTCCTGCATCTAGCCTGTCCAACCCCTTAAGAATTTTGTAAGTTTCTATAAGATCCCCTCTCAATCTCCTAAATTCTAGAGAGTATAAACCAAGTCTATCCAGTCTTTCTTCATAAGACAGTCCTGACATCCCAGGAAACAGTCTGGTGAACCGTCTCTGCACTCCCTCTATGGCAATAATGTCCTTCCTCAGGTTTGGAGACCAAAACTGTACGCAATACTCCAGGTGTGGTCTCACCAAGACCCTGTACAACTGCAGTAGAACCTCCCTGCTCCTATACTCAAATCCTTTTGCAATGAAAGCTAACATACCATTCGCTTTCTTTACTGCCTGCTGCACTGCATGCCTACCTTCAATGACTGGTGTACCATGACACCCAGGTCTCGCTGCATCTCCCCCTTTCCCAATCGGCCACCATTTAGATAATAGTCTGCTTTCCTGTTTTTGCCACCAAAATGGATAACCTCACATTTATCCACATTATACTGCATCTGCCAAACATTTGCCAAACATTTGGTTGGACAACATGATTAATTCATCTGGAGTTTAAGGTTTACATCAGTGTAATAGTCATACAGAACAGACAGGGGTCAGCACGCCTAAAAAACAGAATTCAGAGCCTACCCTACAGATGGTCGTCTCTGTATTATAACTCACTTACTATCATACCTGAAGTATACTAAGATCATCAGAGGGAAGAAATGTCACTTTAATCAGCTACTAACAGCCATTCAAAACAGTGACAGTCCAGACCATCTCTAGATGGCTAAAACAAGTCCTAAATAGGCTGGAGTGGACACTAGCATTTCAAATCTCACTCCACCAGGGCTGCAGCTACATTGGCAGCTATGAAGTTGGACGTACCAATGGACCAAATCCTCAAGACAGCAGGATGGCCAACGGAGGAACTTTCCAATGACTTTATAACAAACCAGTCATTGAACCTGGAACATTTGCAGAAACAAATTTAAGTTCTGTAATATAATATACCCATAAATAGGGGCAATAATTGGTGTTAATATTTTTACTGTTGGATTTCAATATCGTATTGATGTCTAATGATGTTAACTCTATTCTCCCCAAAAATCAAGGCAGATGTGATGCATGGACTCGTTCCACGGCATGAAATCACAGAGCTTTAAAATCTTCACGTAGTCACTCACGTGACTCCGAAGTAAAATAGTAAGATTAAACGAGAACTTACCAGTTTGACGTTTGATCTTTATTTTATGAGGAGGAACGTTGAGGGAATACGTGCCCTCCGCTCTCACCCTTGATCATATACTCAACTGGTATCTCTTCTCTAATCTTACTATGTTTAGTCATTACAGTTATCTGTGATTTCACACCGCTGCTTTGAAGAATGACACGCATGCGTCCTGGCGGGGTTCTTCACGTAATCCCTCAACGTTCCTCCTCATAAAATAAAGATCAAACTTCAAACTGGTAAGTTCTCGTTTAATCTTACTGTTGCCCTGCACATCTCTATTCAACTTTCTTCCTCTCGACTTCACTTTTTGAACATTTCCACCCTGGTTCTGATTATCGACCCTATCTATGCCTTTCATATTTTTATATACTTCTATCAAGTCTTCCCACAACCCTTGATGTTCCAGAGAAAACAATCCAAGTCTATCTAACCTCCCCCTGCAGCTGAAACCCTCTTATCCAGGCTGCGTTCTGGTAAACTACCTCTGCACCCTCTCCAAAGACTCCACATCTTTCCTGAAATGGGGCAACCAACACTGCACACATGCTCCAAATGCAGTCTAACTGATGTCCTATGGTTAGACACAAAAAACTGGAGTAACTCAGCGGGACAGGCAGCATCTCTGGGGAGAAGGAATGGGTGACGTTTCGGGTCGAGACCCTTCTGCAGTCCAAAAAACGTGACCCATTCCTTTCTCCAGAGACACTGCCGGTCCCGCTGAGTTACTCCAGCTTTTTGTGTCTATCTTTTGTTTATACCAGCATCTGCAGTTCCTTCTTGACATAATGTCCTTTAGAGCTGCATCGTGACTTCCTTACTCTTATATTCACAGCCTTTTAGCAATGGAGGCAAGCGCAATAAGCTTATTTATTTATTGATTGATTTATTTAGTTAATTCTGTTTTTTATTCCGCAAACTAAGAACACTGAAGGTTGTATGTTATATTGTTTAATAGAGTATCATTGCACAGATGTTAATGGAACCGATTGCTTGTTAATTTCAATGAAGATCCGTGGTTAAAGCAATGACATGTTCTTAAGAGACAATGGTATCTGATTACTCCGGGAGGTTAAACCGAGATAGGATTTTTTTTCTCTCAAACTGTTTGAATCCAAGTCAGCTTTTTTTCCATTTGTCAATTTCCAAAATAACCTTAAAGTCACATTTGAACCAATGTGTTAGAACCAATTTGCCCCACGTAATGCAAATAGTGTTCCCTAATTCATCACTCACGTCTTATGGAAACCTGCAATATGGCAGAACTACATGTACGTGATATTCAAAGTGTGGCCCAACTAATGTTTTGCACAGTTGCAACATGATGTTCCAACTCTTGTACTCAATATCCCTCCCTATGAAGACAAGCAAGCAAGCAAGCTACCCTATCCATCTGCTTTGCCATTTCCAGGGAGCTATAAATGTGCAGTCACTCTGCATATCTGTCATTTACTGAATATGTCCAGCTTGTAGTAGGTGATCCAAAATGTATTGCCTCAAACATGTTTGCATTAAATTCCATATGGTATCTGCAAATTTCCAGCTGTTCTACATCATTCTTTTCACTATCAACATCCCCATCGATCATCATGTCATCAGCAAACTTACTTATCAGACCAACGACATTCCCATTCAAGTCATTTATGTACAAATGACAAACAAGAAAGATCCAAGCACTGATCCTTGTACTACAGCACTGATTACAGACATACAGTAAAAAAAAACAACCCTTTGCCTTTACCCTCCCAATCCTACACGCTGATCCAAATTCTCAACTCATTTGTCCTATTCTGCAAGGCTCTTTGCATGATTGTAAATGCACTTAAGCCAATGAGTCTTCTTATGCTCCCCAACCCATGCCTGACACAGCCCACAAGACTAACCTGCTTTGTTTACTGCATATGGTTCTCTCTCCTCTCTTTCCCATATCCCATCCACAGCTGCCTTAAATTTAACAAATTAACTGAAAAACAATCGTATAATTTGTTCATCGAACTAAGAGCAAATCTAAAAAAAACCACAAAATCATTTTACTTACAGCTGCAACATTTGTCTTTGTATCCCGCACATGTTTATTTCTGTAGTCCTTTCAGTATCGCAGCAGCACAATGATACTTGCAGGAGATCACAGACATCATGCATAACACATTTTTAAGAATCTGGATCACTGCAAGGAAAGAAGGGCAGTTGATGATTAACAATTTAGGACTGTATCAAGTGATGGAAAAGGGAAATGTGTCCATTATATCTTCTCTCTCTTTAACTTTGCACATTTTCAGAGGTTTTTACAATGGCAACATGGGGAAGAGTCCAAATAGACATTAAAGTGTTTCTATTTCACTATTGAAAATGTTTGCATCCCAAATATTGAATTTCACGTTTTATTATAGATGCTAAATGCAAACATGCAATCAGTTTTAATTTTTATAAAGAGCACCCATTGTATTTATTATCGAAGGTAGACAAAAATGCTGGAGAAACTCAGCGGGTGAGGCAGCATCTATGGAGCGAAGGAATAGGTGACGTTTCGGGTTGAGACACTTCTTCAGACCCAGGCCCTTCTTCAGGGTTCGATTTCTCCACATCTGCAGGTCCTTCTTATTATCTGTGTTGTTTGCCCTGTGATTGGGTGACAAGACATTTGAATGTGGTTTTATTTTGTAGTTTCAAGTAAATTGGTAAACAGAGTAATCTGATATTGAACACGAAAACTTTGTCATCCAGTGCCCTTCTTTAACGTGAAGACATGCTGTATTGATTGAACATGTTCAGTGAATGTTTAACCCTAAAAAAGTGTGAACATCTATGCTCATGATTTCATCAAAGCTATCGGTATTAGTTCAATCAATCAATAACCAGTAAAATATGTTTAAGAAGGAATATTTCCTTCGCTCCATAGATGCTGCTGCACCCACTGAGTTTCTCCAGCTTTTTTGTGTACCTGCCAATATGATCTGGCAGCAAAAACAAAAAAAAATATTTGTGCAAAATTTGCAAAGTATAGTTCTTGTTAGGCCTTTAGATGTGAGCTTAAGTGTATTTGCCTATTTTCTCTATGTTCTATATCCTGCCATCTCATGTAATACTCTTGATTTAACTCAATATTTGCAGCACTCATGACCTTAAACTTTTATTCAACAGTTTGTGGCAGCTTGTAACTTTGTGCTTGTGAGTATAATTAAGCCTTTTTGCTGTGAAAGCTAAAGCTCTCAAGCTACTTGAGATGGCCTCTCTGTTCAAATAATGTAAAATTTCCTGGATTCATTCTGGTCCTAAAGTTGATGAAACTTTATCATAAGATAATTGGTCAACAGTTCTTCTCTATCACCTCAAACGAGTACAAGTGAAGAGTTGGTAAAATGTATTATTTGAGGAACTTATTGGTCCAGCATTCTGTGGCCCAGCAGCTCTGGTCTGGTGTGTTATGAATCTGATGTTACTTGTTTGCTGATCAGCCTCCATGGCAGCTGTTTAAGTAATGCCATGCCACCAGGTTTGTTTATTTTTGAAGCCACATGCTTTGGTTATATGGTCTATTTTCTTTGTTTATATTTGGCCTATACTTTAGCCTACAATGTATGTTCCAAAAGATCAGAGGTATGGGAGAGTGGTTGTGTCCTCCCATTTAATTCATCGTGGACCTTCAGAAGAAGGGTCTCGACCTGAAACGCTACCCATTCCTTTTCTATAGAAATGCTACCTGTCCTGCTGAGTTACTCCAGTTTTTTTGTGTCTTTCTTCAGACTATCTTAATCGGACTTTAATGGATTTTATCTTGCACTAAACTTTATTCCCTAGTATGTAGGATGTGAAACTTTGATAACATAGAACCAGTGTGAGCAGGTCGGCTTAGACTCGTTGGTCTGATGTTTCCATACTCGAAAACACTAATGCAATTATCAAGAAAGCACATCAGTGCCTCTACTTCCTGAGAAGACTACGGAGAGTCGGTTTGTCAAGGAGGACTCTCTCTATCTTCTACAGGTGCACAGTGGAGAGCATGCTGACTGGTTGCATCGTGACTTGGATTGGCAACTTGAGCGCCCTGGAGAGCAAAGACTACAAAAAATAGTAAACACTGTCCATCATTGGCTCTGACCTTCCTTCCATCGAAGGGATTTATCGCAGTCGCTGCCTCAAAAAGGCTGGCAGTATCATCAAAGACCCACACCATCCTGGCCACACACTCATCTCCCTGCTACCTTCAGGTAGAAGGTACAGGAGCCTGAAGACTGCAACAACCAGGTTCAGGAATAGCTACTTCCCCACAGCCATCAGGCTATTAAACCTGGCTCGGACAAAACTCTGATTATTAATAACCCATTACCTGTTATTTGCACTTTATCAGTTGAATGATCAGCCATGATCATATTGAATGGCGATGCAGGCTCGAAGGGCCGAATGGCCTACTCCTGCACCTATTTTCTATGTTTCTATGTTTCTATTTATTCATGTGTGTATATATTTATATTATGGTATATGGACACACTGATCTGTTCTGTAGTCATGCCTACTATGTTCTGTGTGCTGAAGCAAAGCAAGAATTTCATTGTCCTATCAGGGACACATATCGAAACTAATTGGTAAAAGTTTTTTTTCTGTCATCAACCCGGTTAAGAAGAAAGGGTTGATAACAATACAAATATGTCTCGAATGGTTTTTAATTTATTTTATACAAGCATCGCTGTTCTCAATCCAAACTGCAACAGACTTTTGCTTTTTAGGTCGTTGTTTGCTTATCCAAAAGCAGAAGGTTTGGTCAAAGATAATTTATGGGTCAGGTCCCAAGGACTAGAGAATTTCAAACTGTATCATTGGAATAAATTGAATTGGCTAAAGATGGCTTGTACGGTTGTGGAGATCAAAGGAACACTAAGATTATCACTCTTGCCTGAAGGTAGCTGAAATTACTTCAGCCTTGTCACATGCTGGGCTTCACGTCATCGAGTTTAGGTATGTTCTTCCAGCCTCTTCCTCCCTTAAGCTGTATAATTGGCAATAACCATGCACAACAAAATATTGCAATACATCCGAGCTTTATTCTGGGTGGCTTAGCTCAGTTACGTGCTGTTTTCATGTTTAGCATGCTTATTGTCCGGTGCTGCAATTTCACTGTAGTAACATCACATTTTTACATATGCTTATTACCGCTCAAGGCATCTTCTTCTGTACTTGAGATTACACCTTTTATACAGGAAAGTTAATCGCAATAGCAGTGACTCTTCCACATGTGAATCGGAACAAGGTCACTCAAACCTGCCAAGTACTGAGTCTTGCCCTCTTGCTTGTGCATGGAGAAACAAATACCCTTTTCAAGGATATCCTATCCAAAGTCAAACTTTTGTAGGAATACTAGCGATCTGTTAAGATCACAATGAGGTGCATTAGTGTGGTAGTCTTAAACCCCTATCCCACTTACATGTCCTTGGCACGCTAATTACGTGATCTCGAAGGTTGTGCGCGATTACATGCGCCCGCACAGCTGTCTGGAGCGCGTGACGTCATTTGTAGATGGACACAAAGCGGGAGTAATTCAGCGGGACTGGCAGCATCTCTGGAGAGAAGCAATGGGTGACGTTTCGGGTCAAGACTCTTCTTCAGTCTGAAAGTAGGGTCTTGACCAGAAACGTCACCCATTGCTTCTCTCCAGAGATGCTGCTGGTCCCGCTGAGTTACTCCTGCATTTTGTGTCTATCTTCAATTTTCTTGGCCCCGCTCTGGGAGTAGAAGTGGGGGCGGATCCGGACTGCAACGGCCGTGAGCCCCAGGCCAAGCTCGGCGATCGTTTGCCCGCTTCTGCTGCTGTTGAAGGTGAGACGTTGCGTCACACCAGGGTCTTGGGCCTGTCCCACTTTGACCGTCAATTCCATGACAGGACGTTGGCGCGCGAAGATTTCGTTCGCTACAAAATGTTGGTGCTCCGCGCGATACCGTTCACAACTACATACCCCCCCGTGCTTCTCAGTGGGACCGGCCCCGTGCGGCCATACGATGCCCGTGCGCCTCAACGCGACGACGAGGTCGCGTACTTTGCGTGCCAAGGACACGTAAGTGGGACAGGGCCTTTAGTGTTTAGGTAGATGAATGCCTAATGGACCTGTTCCACTTACGCAACTTTTCGGCGACCATCGGCACCTGCCATAGGTCATTGCAGGTCACCGAAAATGTTCAACATGTTGAAAATCCAGCGGTGACCAGAACAAGGTACCCCGTCACATGTCGCTGTTGTGTCACCTGTATGGTCGTGAGTCGTCTCCTCAGTTGCCCAAAGAGTCGTAGCGTCTTTCTGATCGCCGCTGAATTTTCAATATGTTGAACATTTTCGGCGATCTGCAACAACCTATGACAGGTGCCAGCAGTCGCCGAAAAAGTTGCATAAGTGGGACGGCCCATTACTCTTGACGATACAATTTTTTTAAGTTGCACCACTCTAGTTCACCAGATGAAAAGGTGTTGTCTATGTGCTATGTTGCTATTTCCTCCAGGATACTAAAAGGCATATTCATATTTCTCTAAATACTTCTCTAAATACTTTACTCTTTTCCTGACTCTTCTATGACTTCCCAGCAGGGCATAGAAACTGTATTCTTGTTCCCATTCCTTCACTCCAGAGATGCTGCCTGTCCCACTGATGCTGCCTGTCCCAGCTGCCGAAATATAATTGAAATTAAACGCTGCTTGAGTGTATTCTAGAGAGTGCTTTAAATTAGTAAAGCACACTCAAACTTCCTCGCGGTTCAACAGCTCTGCCCCACATTTAACTGAAACATGTCAGCATTTTTGCCAGTGAGAAAGCTAATAACATTATCCTGGAGGTTTAACAGTATCTCTAGTTGCTGAAGAATAGTATATTTTTTCTTTGTAAACTCTTTGCAATTATGGTATGGCTGAGATCAAGAGGGTTTGATGCCAATAGTTCAGCTTATTTTTTAATTTATTTTTTTATTTTTATTTTTTTAATGATTTTTTTTTAATGATACTGCCTGTAAGGGAAATTCATTTTGTTGTCTCAAATTGAGACAATGACCAGAAATTTGAATACAATACAATACAATACAATTATTTCACCCCTTTCTATCTTTACAAATTGAATGGATTAAAGGCCGATAAATCCCCAGGGCCAGATAGGCTGCATCCCAGAGTACTTAAGGAAGTAGCTCCAGAAATAGTGGATGCATTAGTAATAATCTTTCAAAACTCTTTAGATTCTGGAGTAGTTCCTGAAGATTGGCGGGTAGCAAACGTAACCCCACTTTTTAAGAAGGGAGGGAGAGAGAAAATGGGGATTACAGACCAGGTAGTCTAAATCGAAAAACGTGAAACTGTAGTCAGTATTAAAGATGGGATAGCAGCACATTTGGAAAGTGGTGAAATCATTGGACAAAGTCAGCATGGATTTACGAAAGGTAAATCTTGTCTGACGAATCTTATAGAATCTATCGAGGATAACCTAGTAGCTGAAATCAGAGAATCTTAACGGATGTGCAGTATCTGATTCCAAAAAGGCTTTCGAAAGGGGACCAACTCCTTAAGATTGGTATACATTTATCTATTAAAGCACAAGGCATTTCTTTGTATTGTGTGGATAGAGAACTGGCTTTTAAACAGGAAGGAAAGAGTAGGAGAAAACGGGTTTTTTTCAATGTAAAGCACTTTGGTTTTCAATGCGAAGTTGATTTAAACGTGCTATATTAATAACATTTACTTACTTACTTACTTACTATCCTTAATCATCTGCTATATTATTGTCTTGCTTGGCTTGTTCCACTGTGGAGTTTGACCGTATGGAGAATTACCAATACTATTCAGGTGTATGACGTGAAAATACTGAATGGAATCTTTGAGATTGTCAGATGGCCTATGAAGTGAACAGCCCTCATTCACTCAGTTTGGTATACATCTTAAATATTTTTTTATTAGGTGATGTTGCATTCGAGATTAAAGGATCAACTTAATTAAATGAGAAAAAAATCACTGGGACACCCACGCATCCAAATAATCAATCAATTCAAATGCGAAGATCATAATGCATTTCTTCAGCAATGTTTAATTTACAGTATTCATTGAATTATACAGAATTATAAATATTTAGTAATAGTTATTTATTGCATTGCATTCTCTCTCTGGCTAGAAAATGTAGAAACATAGAAACATAGAAATTCGGAGCAGGAGTCGGCCATTCGGCCCTTCGAACCTGCACCTCCATTCAATATGATCATGGCTGATCATCCAACTCAGTATCCTGTACCTGCCTTCTCTCTATACTCCCCGATCGCCTTAGCCACAAGGGCCTCATCTAACCCTCTTAAATATAGCCAATGAACTGGCCTCAACTACCTTCTGTGGCAGAGAGTTCCAGAGATTCACCACTCTCTGTGTAAAAAAACTTTTTCTCATCTCGGTCCTAAAAGATTTCCCCCTTATCCTTAAACTGTGACCCCTTGTTCTGGACTTCCCCAACATCAGGAACAATCTTCCTGCATCTAGCCTGTCCAACCCCTTAAGAATGTTGTAAGTTTCTATAAGATACCCCCTCAATCTTCTAAATTCTAGCGAGTACAAGCCGAGTAGTTAGATCAAATAGTTCCTTCGGATGATGAAAGAATGAATAATTAAGCAGATGTTTACTAAGTTTATGACTTTTTAATTCAGGTTGAATATATTTAAATGAAAACGGTGTAATCAGGTAAAAATGAGCAGACTTGGTTGACTTTTAAAGCACGGACATGGGCAAGTGAGCGACTCAGTTGTGTCAAATCACATTTGTCTGAGTATTTTCACCGGTAGTTGAAGAGGGAAAGTCATTGTCATTTTAGCGTAGGAATGAGAAATAAGCGGTATAAGTCTACTTTTCCACCACTGTGAGGGGGATTGGAATAAACAGATCTCCAATTCCCCATTGCTCAGGTGGTGGCATCAGCAAGTGCCTGTTTATACATGTCTTCCACTGTTCAATCATCAATCCCTCAAGCTGCACAACAACTTGCAGGAGTGAAGTCGTGATTGATCACATACCAAAGTGCTGGAGTAACTCAGCAAGTCAGGCAGCATATCTGGGGAACATGAATAAGTGAAGAAGGATCTTGATCGATCCAGAAACGTCACCTATCCATGGTCGCCAGAGTTGCTGCCTGACCTGCTGAGTTACTCCAGCATTTTGTGTCCTTTTACATCTGATGTACCTATGGAAACCTGTCTAACCAGCACTGAGACAAACTGACATTAGTCACATGTTTTTTTACGGGGCTGTTAGAGTTCTGGTCAAACTTCATTGAACAAAATGAATTAAGAATTTTGAAACTTACAAAATTCTTAAGGGGTTGGACAGGCTAGATGCAGGAAGATTGTTCCCGATGTTAGGGAAGTCCAGGACAAGGGGTCACAGCTTAAGGATAAGGGGAAATCCTTTAAAACCGAGATGAGAAGAACTTTTTTCACACATGAGAGTGGTGAATCTCCCGGAATTCTCCGCCGCAGAGGGTATTGAGGCCAGTTCAGGTGGTGTTGGTTATTAGGTGAGTTAGATGTGGAGATTGTGGGATCAAGGGGATCAGAGGGTATGGAGAGAAGGCACTACGGGATACTGAGTTGGATGATCAGCCATGATCATATTGAATGGCGGTGCAGGCTCGAAGGGCCGAATGGCCTACTCCTGCACCAATTTAATTTACAGTTTCTATGTAAAACATTAGTTTTATAAATATTTTATTTAGTTTCCCCCAATTTTGCATTACCTTCTGAGTATTTCTAAAATAATTAAAAAAAAATAGAGATATAGAAATTCCTCAAGGGATTTTATTCCCTTCAACTGAAATCAAAATTCAATTAGTTCATGGCACATAATAAAACCAGGTAGCCTGATCCAAATAAAGGCTCTCCATACTCTCCGATGCTATGAAAAAGGGCCTCATCTAGCCCTCTAACATTCTCCCTGTGACTGGAAAATGACAAATCATCCTGTCAAGAATCTTTTGAGTTAAAGTGAGGTCGGCAAAAAAATTACCTACTCACCAGTTCACCATTCCCTTGCCACGAGGCTTGATGATCAGGAACAATCTTCCCCAGCTCCTGGGAATCCCTTAGAACTTAAAATTCACATTCCAAGCAGGATATCTTTTTTTAACAGCTGAATGAAGTACCCGTAAGTTTCTGATAAAGCAAGACGGCTTACATTGCTGTTTCTCTAAGAGTTCTTTAACTTTGTACAACTGTGCAAAATATATGAGCTGAAACAATGAAGTGTGAATTAAGCAGACTGTTAGGATGACTTTTTTTCTGGATTGAAAGGATTCCTGTTACAAATTACTTTCTAAGCATTTGTACTGTGATAAAGATGCTTTTCATTGATTTGAACATGCCAATAAAGCAGGTTCAATGGGCAATTTTGCAATTTATTATCTTCATCTTGTTTCATTTTTAAATCTCTCAGTATTTCATCATTTTTAAATAATTTTCAAAAGTAATTAACAGGTGTTTAGCGTAGGAATGTTTAGGTGCGGTTGAGTTAAATGTATCTGATCTGTGATTTCTTTACTTACACAAATAACTAATTGCAGATGGAGGTAAATAGCAGGAAGGAGTGCAGGGCACAGACAAAATGTTACAAGGTTAAATTAAGAAAAAATAGCTGGATGAAATAGTGGCAGTCGTATGGTAAATAGATATAGTCTAATTGCTATTACAGAAATACGAGTGACCAAAGCTGACACTAAATATTCCAGGGTATTTGGCAGGCATGCACATAAAGTGAAGGAAAAGGACAAGGGAAAGATCGCCAGAGTTACAAAGGGGTACTCACCATGTATCCTTTTACATTTGTACCTATGGAAACCTTTCTGGCACGAGACAAACCATTGCTTTAAATTGTAATGGTTAGGTAGGGGCTAAAAACGCAGCATTGAGTTGAAACTTCATTGGGAATTGATTCTAAGACTTTGAAAATACTGGTTCATGTAGGGTTGGACAAACAAGGACAATAGATGAGCTTATAAGATTGCTCCCAGTTACTCATTGGGAACTTATTTACATTGACAAGGGGTCAAATTAATATTAAAAAATGGGGAAATTGAAGTGCATTATAAAAAAACGAGATGACAAAAATAGCCTGTTCTAAACAGAGGTTCCTCAATCATCTGGACATGGGGTCAAGCTTTTGGTTTGAGGGTAGTCGAGGCAATGAGATTAGGTTACATTGATAATTTTGTCGGAAGCGATCCTTGGAAAATGGGTGTTGTTATTTTGACAGAACTGTACATTCAATTTGAAAGTATGTACTGTAACGGGATCAGAGTTGAATGATCAGCCATGATCATATTGAATGGCGGTGCAGGCTCGAAGGGCCGAATGGCCTACTCCAGCACCTAATTTCTATGTTTCTATGTTTCTATGTAAAACATTAGTTTGGTTTCTTCTTCCCCAAATTTTGCATTACCTTCTGAGTATTTCTAAAATAATTTTTTAAAAATGGAGATATTGTCCTCAAGGGATTTTATCCCACCATCTGAAATCAAAATAAGTTAGTTTATGGCACATAATAAAACCAGGTAGCCTGATCCAAATATAGGCGTCAATCTCTGACATGCTATGAAAATACACAGACATGTAGCCAAATAACATTCTCCCTGTGACATGGAAAATGACAAATCATCCTGTCAAGAATCTTTTGAGTTAAAGTGAGGTGGCAAAAAAATTACCTACTCACCAGTTCACCATTCCTTGCCACGAGGCTTGATGAATTAAAATCTTCCCCAGCTCCTGGGAACCCCGTAGAACTTAAAATTCACATTCCAAGCAGGATATCTTTTTTTAACAGCTGAATGAAGTACATGTAAGTTTCTGATAAAGCAGTAGACGGCTTACATTGCTGTTTCTCTGGGAGTTCTTTAACTTTGTACAACTGTGCAAAATATATGAGCTGAAACAATGAAGTGTGAAATTACAGACTGTTAGGATTTGTTTTCTGGATCAAAGGATTCCTGTTACATTTTACTTTCGAAGCATTTGTACTGTGATAAAGATCCTTTGTATTGATTTGAACATACCAATAATAAGGTTCAATGGATATTTTGCAATTTATTATCTTCATCTTGTTTCATTTTTAAATCTTCATTTTTCTTCATTTTTAAATAATTTTCAAACTAATTAACAGGGTTAGTCATGTTTAGGTGATATTTTTGAATTAGATGTATCTGATCTTATTTCTTTACTTACACAAATAACTATGCTGCAGAAGTGGAGGTAAATAGCAGGAAGGAGTGCAGGGCACAGAAAAATGTTACAAGGTTAAATTAAGAAAAATAGCTGGATGAAATAATGGCACGCGTAATGGTAAATAGATATAGTCTAATTGCTATTACAGAAATACGAGTGACCAAAGCTGACACTAAATATTCCAGGGTATTTGGCAGGCATGAAGGAAAAGGACAAGGGAAAGATTGTTACAAAGGGGTATCACCTGTATAGCATTCAAAATGATTTTGGCACGGCAAACCATTGCTTTAAATTGTAATGGTTAGGTAGAGCTAAAAACGCAGCATTGAGTTGAACACATTGATGGGAATTGATTCTAAGACTTCAAATACTGGTTATCATGTAGGCAACAACAAACAAGGAAAATAGATGAGCTTATAACAGGTCAAACAGTTACTCATTGGGAACTTATTTACATTGAATGGAAAGGTCAAATTAATATTAAAAAATGCTGAAATTGAAGTGCATTATAATAAAACTAAACTGACACAAAATAGCCTGTTCTAAATTTGGTTCCTCAACATATAAACATGGGGTCAAGCTTTTGGTTTGTGTTATGCAGACAATGAGAAAGGTTACATTGATAATTTTGTCGGAAGCGATCCTTGGAAAATGGGTGTTGTTATTTTGACAGAACTGTACATTCAATTTGAAAGTAATGTACTGTAATTCAATTTGATACCACGGTTTTCAACCTCATCAAAGTAAACTATGAAGATATGAGGTACAGGTTGGCTGTGGTAGATTGAGAAACTAAATTAAATGGTATGACAGTGCGTAGACAGGTACTTAAAGGAATGCTTATTTGTTGCAAGTCACGTATATTATTATCAAGGCACAAAAACACATGAGAATAGTGACTTAAACAAGGATTACAGGAGAAATGATAGACCATATCAAATGGAATTCTGATCAAAAAATTGCACTAAATGCTGGAGTAACTCTGTGGGTCAGGTAGCATCTCTGGACCCAAGCAATCGTTCCAGGTGCGACAGAGGTTTACCTGCATCTCTTCCAACCTCATCTATTGCGTCCGCTGCTCTAGATGTCAGCAGATCTATATCGGTGAGACCAAGCGGAGGTTGGGCGATCGTTTTGCCGAACACCTCCGCTCGGTCCGCAATAACCAAGCTGACCTCCCGGTGGCTCAGCACTTCAACTCCCCCTCCCACTCCGCCTCCGACCTCTCTGTCCTGGGTCTCCTCCATGGCCACAGCGAGCAGCACCGGAAATTGGAGGAACAGCACCTCATATTCCGTTTGGGGAGTCTGCACCCCGGGGGCATGAACATCGAATTCTCCCAATTTTGTTAGTCCTTGCTGTCTCCTCCCCTTCCTTAGCCCCCCTGCTGTCTCCTCCCATCCCCCAGCCTTCTGGCTACTCCTCCTTTTCCCTTTCTTGTCCCCCACCCACCCCCGCCCCTGATCAGTCTGAAGAAGGGTTTCGGCCCGAAACGTTGCCTATTTCCTTCGCTCCATAGATGCTGCTGCACCCGCTGAGTTTCTCCAGCTTTTTTGTGTAACCAGCATCTCTGGATATGTGTGTTATGTGTGTTAGGATTGTGTTTATAATTTGTTTGGTTGTTTTGTTGTTAGTCTTTTGCACAAAAGTCCGCGAGCATTGCCACTTTCATTTCACTGCACATCTCGTATGTGTATGTGACAAATAAACTTGACTTGACTTGACTTGGAGAACATGGACAATTCAGGTTTCGGGTTGAGGCCCTTCTTCGGAAGTGAGTCTGAAGAAGGGTCCCGACCCCTATCCATGTTCTCCACAGATGCTGCCTGGCCTGCTAAATTGCTCCAGCACTCTGTGTCTTTTTTGTAAACTAGCATCTGCCAATCCTTGGGTCTGATACGGACTGCACAGTGGCACAGCTGCTGCTTGCAGCACCAGAGACTCAGGCTTGATCCTGTCAATGGGTGCTGTCTGTGCAGAATTTGTATGTTCTCCCTATGACTGCATTGGTTTACTCCAGATGCTCTGGAGCTCCACATTCCTAAGATGTCCGGGTTTGTAAGTTAATTGGCTTCTGTAAAGTGCCCATAGTGTGTAGGATGTGAAACTGGAATAACATAGAACTAATGTATGGATGTTCAAAGGCCAGCGTGACCTGTTTCCTGTATCTCTTAGCTAAACTGATCAAGTAACCAGAAAAAGCAGAAACCTTAAATTGGAGTACAATAAACCCTCATTATAATGGACCCAAGGGAGTAGGGGGGGGGGGGGGGGGTGGGGTTGGTTGTGATGTCCATTATTACTGGTTGACCATTATAACTGACTAAGGTATTATCATTGGCAGTCGTTGAAACAAAGAACTGCAGATGATGGGTAATATGTAAAAGGACACAACATGCTGGAGTAACTCAGCGAGTCAGGCAGCATTGCTGGAGAACATGGATAGGTGATGTCAGGAGCCTTCTTCAAACTGACTCAGTCTGCTGAATTACTCCAGCACTTTATCCCAGTCTGATACGTTAACTCTCGTTATCATTCCTCAGATCGTTTCTGACATGTTGCGTATTTCTAGCATTTTTCATTTTTTTTCCAAATTTCCAGCATCTGCAGTATTTTTGATTTTTAGGTAAAATGTGAAGCATTTGTACAGGGTCTTGGTGAGACCACACCTGGAGTATTGCGTACAGTTTTGGTCTCCAAATCTGAGGAAGGACATTATTGCCATAGAGGGAGTGCAGAGAAGGTTCACCAGACTGATTCCTGGGATGTCAGGACTGTCTTATGAAGAAAGATGGGATAGACTTGGTTTATACTCTCTAGAATTTAGGAGACTGAGAGGGGATCTTATAGAAACTTACAAAATTCTTAAGGGGTTGGACAGGCTAGATGCAGGAAGATTGTTCCCGATGTTAGGGAAGTCCAGGACAAGGGGTCACAGCTTAAGGATAAGGGGGAAATCCTTTAAAACCGAGATGAGAAGAACTTTTTTCACACAGTGAGTGGCGAATCTCTGGAACTCTCTGCCGCAGAGGGTAGTTGAGGCCAGTTCATTGGCTATATTTAAGAGGGAGTTAGATGTGGCCCTTGTGGCTAAGGGGATCAGAGGGTATGGAGAGAAGGCAGGTACGGGATACTGAGTTGGATGATCAGCCATGATCATATTGAATGGCGGTGCAGGCTCGAAGGGCCGAATGGCCTACTCCTGCACCTAATTTCTATGTTTCTATGTTTCTATGTTTCTATGTAAACTGTGAGCAATTCACAGTGATGTGTGCAAAACAGTGCAAACGTACGAGGGAAATACTCCACTATGCATCAGTGTAACTTGTAGGGATCTTTAATACTAAGGGACCGTGTTAGTAATTATATTACAGTCATATGATTATGTGAATCAACATTTGTGATGATTTAAAATGAAGCATGAATCTACTGTAACAGGCAACTGGAGATTCCTGGTGATAAATACATATAACGACGAATTTGTTTTTACATTTTCTGCACACTTTTATACCATTCTTGGTAACTGCTGGCAATAAATTTCCCCACGTCTGTCGCTAGTTTGTTGATATCATTCTGTCAATGCTGCCAAAAATAGCAAAGAGAAATGACACATGCCAGAAAAAATGAATAGGGCGATGTCAGCGTTTTCCACACATCTGCTAACTTCCCTCGTCAATCTCAGTCCTTCCATGGTATCCCACTTCCTCACAGCTTGGTATCCGTATATATTTTCTAACATCAATAAACTTAAGTGCCTCCGATTTCTGCTTGTGTTGAATGCTGCTGCACTATTAGATCTATCGAATTATGGCTGAAATCTAAACATGAGACTCTTTCAGGCAGCCGTAAATGACTGTAGCTCTTGAAGAAATGCTTCTGTATACTGGCAAGCATTTATGTCTCAACTAACAAAATTGGAGCAATGTTAGTCATTTGTTTTTCCATGTTTATAAGATCTTCGTGGCCATACATTAGCCGCCACATTTACCGACATCATACGTCAAACGCAGGAAAATAAAGTGAAAATGAACAGATAACTGCAGATGCTGGAGATCTGAAACAAAATGAGAAGACGCTGTAAACATTCAGCAAGCCAGGCAGCATCTGTGTAAGGGGAAAGAGTTTCTCGTTCTGCAAAATCTAATTCAGCCAATAACCACCTAGTTAGTCAATAGTTCATTATCAGCAAGGTGATGGAAGGTTGTTGACAGTAATATCAGGCAGCACTTACTCTCCAAAAACATGGTCTCTATAGACACAAAATGCTGGAGTAACTCAGTGGGACAGGAACAATCTCTAAGGGAGTCATATAGAAACATAGAAATTAGGTGCAGGAGTAGGCCATTCGGCCCTTCGAGCCTGCACCGCCATTTAATATGATCATGGCTGATCATCCAACTCAGTATCCCGTACCTGCCTTTTCTCCATACCCCCTGATCCCCTTAGCCACAAGGTCCACATCTAACTCACTCTTAAATATAGCCAATGAACTGGCCTCAACTACCCTCTGTGGCAGAGAGTTCCAGAGATTCACCACTCTCTGTGTGTGAAAAAAGTTCTCCTCATCTCGGTTTTAAAGGATTTCCCCCTTATCCTTAAGCTGTGACCCCTTGTCCTGGACTTCCCCAACATCGGAAACAATCTTCCTGCATCTAGCCTGTCCAACCCCTTAAGAATTTTGTAAGTTTCAATAAGATCCCCTCTCAATCTCCTAAACTCTAGAGAGTATAAACCAAGTCTATCCAGTCTTTCTTCATAAGACAGTCCTGACATCCCAGGAATCAGTCTGGTGAACCTTCTCTGCACTCCCTCTATGGCAATAATGTCCTTCCTCAGATTTGGAGACCAAAACTGTACGCAATACTCCAGGTGTGGTCTCACCAAGACCCTGTACAACTGCAGTAGAACCTCCCTGCTCCTATACTCAAATCCTCTTGCTATGAAAGCCAACATGCCATTCGCTTTCTTTACTGCCTGCTGCACCTGCATGCCTACCTTCAATGACTGGTGTACCATGACACCCAGGTCTCGCTGCATCTCCTCCTTTCCCAATCGGCCACCGTTTAGATAATATCCCTCATTAATGAAGATGGTTGTGGTTGTTGGGGATCTGATAGATTCAAGATTCAAGAGAGTTTATTGTCATGTGTCCCAGATAGGACAATGAAATTCTTGCTTTGCTTCAGCACAACAGAATATAGAAGGCATGAATACAGAACAGATCAGTGTGTCCATATACCATTATATAAATATATACACACATGAATAAATAAAACAGATAAAGTGCAAATAAACTGATAATGGGCTATTAATGTTCAGAGTTTTGTTTGAGTTGATTTCAATAGCCTGATGGCTGTGGGGAAGTAGCTATTCCTGAACCTGGTTGTTGCAGTCTTCAGGCTCCTGTACCTTCTACCTGAAGGTAGCAGGGAGATGAGTGTGTGGCCAGGATGATGTGGGTCCTTGATGATGCTGCCAGCCTTTTTGAGGCAGCGACTGCGATAGATCCCCTCGATGATAGGGAGGTCAGAGCCGATGATGAACTGGGCAGTGTTTACTACTTTTTGTAGTATTTTTCGCTCCTGGGTGCTCAAGCTGCCGAACCAAGCCACATAGCCCAGTTCCTCTGGCCAATAATCTTAGCTCATCCACCTTCCGCTGCCCCATGAGTGACCACCTCAAGCAAGGAAGTATGGATGTTTACTGATGCTTTCACAATGGTCAATTCTATATCAACTGCTTGGGAAATGAAACCGTTTGTATCTGCATGTAGAAAGACCAAGACAACATTCATATTTCAGCTGATAATTAGCTAATAACATTTTCACCACATAAATACCAGGCAATAGAGTCAAGTCACATATCCTTGACATTCTGTGGTGGTACAATTGCATGGCCTTTATCATCAATATTCTGGGATCACCACAGGCTAGAAACTCAACTGAACTAACCATATTCACTCAGCACAATTTAGGAGCATGATGGAGTGCTCACGTTGTCTAGATGAATGTAGTTCTCTAACACTCAAGAATATCAGTTATCTGGGACAACTCTCTTGATAGGCACATCATCCACCACCAATTTCATTCCCTACCTTGCCAATGCTCTGTGGATGCACTGCATACTATCTATGAAATACATTGGAGTTACTTGCCTCAGTATCTTGCAAACCTATAGTGTCTACCACTAAAATGAACAAGGCCTTTGGATGCTTGGGAACATCACCACCTGCAGGGTTGCACATTATTCTAACTTGGAAACACCTGACATCCTGCACTAGAATCTAAATCCCAGAACTTCTTCCCCAACAGTTATGTGGGAGCACATTCACCAGAAGAACTATATTTATTGAAGAAGGTGCATGAACACTTCCTTGAAAATTACTAAATGAAAAACACAGTTAAAAAAGCTTGTTATTGGGAGTGAAGCTGATGTGCAGTTTGGAGATCAGAGACATAAAGAACCAGATAGACGGCATCTGACCAACCTTTACTTATCTAATTGTAATCTGTACATTATACAAGAATATGGAATTGCTCCAGTAGTGAAAGAGTTAATAGTAACACGAGCAGTAAAGTAATAGCATTGGTTAATAATTAAAGGCCCTGGTGAATGTTGCAAAGGGTGTGCAGTAAACTAGTTCTGAACTGGATCCGATGATGTCACTGAGTATTTTGTTTCGGTGTCAGATATTAGCAGTTGTAAAAAGCTGTAGATCCTGGGCTTTGATTAAGGTCCAGTTTGTTTTGCTCAGAACTGAAGATATTTGTTTTCTTTACATAGTCCATTGGTGAATCGCTGGCTGTACATAATAAAACTGAAAGGGAATGAGATGTGGATTATATTGAGTAAGTTATCAGAAATATTTTCTGATGTAATCAGATTCTTCAAAATTAAAAACTTAATCCCTGATGGGTATGTAGTTCTTTTAAAAATAAATTATAAAATAGCCCTTCTCCAGCGATCCCCAACCCCAACGAGGGATCCCAGGCTCCGGATGCCATGCCTGCGGCTAGAAGCTTCAGGCTGTAACAGTCTGATCGCGGGCTAGCGATCGGAGCACTCCCTTCTGGCGACCTCGGCAAGGGCTCGCCCGCACCAAGATGAAAAGTCCACGCTGCGGCCACTGCTGAAACTCCGGGAAAGGCCGCACCAATCCTTAGTGTTAGGCCTTAAGTGCGGAGACATGGAAAAAGTCGCCTCTCCGTGAAGGAGGTGACCGAAAGCGGTTCCCCCCCTTACCCCCCCCCTCACCATCCCCCACACAAGACACACCAAGAGACATTAAACACACATTTGGACACACTAAAAAAAAAAAAAAAAGTAGTAATGATACAATACAATACAATACAATACAATACGGTTTATTTGTCACATTGCACATAAGTGCAAGTGAAATGAATATGTCAGCAGCGATATAATTATAAAGAACACACACAAAAACACAATAAAAATTTAACATAAACATCCACCACAGCATTCATCACTGTGGTGGAAGGCACACAATTTGGCCAGTCCTCCTCCATTTTCCCCCGTGGTCGGGACCTCAACCCTTCGCAGCCGTGATGAACACGCTGCTGGCAGGGCAGCCGTCTCCCAGCGCCCCCACCTAGAAATGTTCCTGATTCTCACTCATTGGCGTTTTACATCACCTCGAAGGACTTTATTTTAGCTCAAGGAGAAACTAAATGTCACCTATTGTTTAGTTATTTGATTATAGGACACTAGGGCTAGTTGTAGCTTGGGGTAGCAATTGACCAATAGAAAAATATAACCGTAAAGACTGAGGCACTTGTGTCTCTATTTTGAGCTCTGGGTATAATTTGGGAAAATAAATGTTTCTGAGCCAGGAAGCCTTTAAATCTTGGTCAAATACTGCTGCAAGAATCAAAGGGATAAGCGATAGAAATTAACTCTCCTCCATGGGACCCTGAACTCCAGTTGTTTTCCTGCTCACCAGGAACTTCAAATGATCCTGGCCTTAACTCCGGTTCTGACTTCAGATTCTAATCTAGATTTAAATTGTCTGGGCAGAGGTCCTAGTTTCTGCAAACACTTGGCTGTGAGTTAGCCTCTTGCATCGCACATTGATTCCATGATGTTTGTTTGGTAATTCAAGTGAAATGTTACGCTTCACAAATTCTCTTTACAATAGATTACAAGGCTATGTCTCAACTGTACAAAAGACACTGGATACTTCTGTGAAACTATTATAGAAATTAAAACATCAAAAATATATATTTTTTATATATTGTAAATCTTTCCTGTTACTCAGATATCGTTTTTTTTACTTATCTTCCTGAAGGAATATTGTAGCTCAAGGATAAACTAAATAACATTTATTGCATGTTTAAGAAAGAACTGCAGATGCTGGAAAAATCGAAGGTAGACAAAAATGCTAGAAAAACTCAACGGGTGAGGCAGCATCTTTGGAGATAAGGAATAGGCGACATAGAAACATAGAAAAGAGGTGCAGGAGGAGGCCATTCGGCCCTTCGAGCCAGCACCACCATTCATTGTGATCATGGCTGATCGTCCCCTAGACAATAACCCGTGCCTGCCTTCTCCCCATATCCCTTAACTCCACTAGCCCCTAGAGCTCTATCTAACTCTCTCTTAAACCCATCCAGTGACTTGGCCTCCACTGCCCTCTGTGGCAGGGAATTCCATCAATTCACAACTCTCTGGGTGAAAACGTTTTTTCTCACCTCAGTCTTAAATGGCCTCCCCTTTATTCTAAGACTGTGGCCCCTGGTTCTGGACTCGCCCAACATTGGGAACATTTTTCCTGCATTTAGCTTGTCCAATCCTTTTATAATTTTATATGTTTCTATAAGATGCCCCCTCATCCTTCTAAACTCCAGTGAATACAAGCCTAACTCTAATGAATACAAGCCTAAACTCCAGTGAATACAATTCTGAACCCTGAAGTCTGAAGAAGGGTCTCGACCCGAAACGTCGCCTATTCCTTCTCTCGATAGTTGCTGCCTGACCCGCTGAGTTTCTCCAGCATGTTTGTCTTCCTGCCATTTATTGCATGGTTGTTTGACTACAGTATATTGGGGCTAGTTGTGGCAAAGGGTAATGGTTGTTATTTTCTCTGTGATGAATCAGTTGCCTTTTTTAGGATCATCATGTAAAATCATTATTGAAATGGTCATTTATTTAATTTTACTTATGTAACATATTGGATACCAATTCCCACTATGTAAAGAACTAAATATTCACTGTACTTCAGCCTATCAATAGAATTATATTAAAATCGCTCTATGAATCACTTCCCTCTGGAAGGCGAGTCCAGACTGTCAAAGCTGCCACAGCCAGACATAGAAACAGTTTTTATCCACGAGTAGTTGCTCTACTCAACAGCCAAAAATCTGTAGCCTCCCTTTGATCTGGTATTTTGTTGGTTCACATGCTTGATCAATGGTGTTTTATCATTAATGTTTTATTATTATTAATGTTTAGTGTTTTCTGAGTCATTCATAACTGTCACTGTATGTCATGTTGTTACTTGTGGGTGGAGCACCAAGGCAAATTCCTTGTATGTGAATACTTGGCCAATAAACTTACTTACTTACTTACTTAAATATATCACTAAAAAAAGCAAAAATTTGGGCAGTTAGGCTATTCCAACCATTAACAACAACACCCAAAGTAAAATTATATCAAAGGACCAATTTGTTTTATCCTTTAAGACTGACAACGTCTTTACTCTTTTCTCTCAATATTTTACTGTTCTCAGTCTCTGTTTATTTAGTTGTCATGAATGTATGTAATTAAATGTAAATGAAATGTGGAATATTACCTGCTGTTTTAGGGTCAGTGTCATGATATCTGGGATACATGATCTGATCAACTCAGCTGATGTGAATAACATGTGAAAGTGCTGATGGGTTGATTTTTATGTTAGCTATGATTAGTCGTGCTCAGTTACAGCTGGCTGTTGATGTTTGCCATGTTGGATAATTTCATCTGCATGTAACCTATACAAGTAGGATCAGAGCTGTGTTATCAGGCGCTTCTAGATCCAAAATAATGCAACATGTTGTGCACCAATTCTGGAGTTTGAGTGAAATAGTTGGAGAATTAATTTAGAAATGGAAGAACAGATTAAGGAGATTAAGGAGACGACTCAGCTCGACACTTGTAGACCAAACAATCGACAAGTATATGCAACACTGCAGTTTTCCTTATGCACTTGCAACTGGTAAGTGATTTTAATTTCAGATTGCTAAAAAAATGTTCTTGCAAATGGAGAAATTTATTTGTATGCACGGAGATTTGTTGCTCCACTGACTCGCTGATGTGGCACTGTTATAACGATGGTGGATTTACAGTGGCATACTGCATTTTGTCACTTTGCTGTGTTGTGTTTGCCAAATGAGTGAAAAAGCAATCTATTTTTATATGTTTAGATGCAGATATTATTGGATGTGAAGAGGCCAAAAGTTGGTACTTTGTTGGAACAGTTTTGTTTGAGACTGGAATGCTAAGATTTGAACGGTTTACTGTGGAGATCGTCTGACGAAAAGTTAAATAGCCACACAATATTATTTAGGCAGCCTGATGCCATCAGAAATTATATTGACGTCATCATTGTTCCTGGGGACAAGAATGTTATTATGTAATTTTACCATTATAAACGTTCCAAGCACCACATGGAAAATGTGTTTTGCAACATTCAATTTCAATTGACTAAATATCAATAGTTGTTGGAAATTAATGCAGGTATTCCTTGTTGTATTCCTGTTCTTACGGCATCTTTCTTAAGGTTAAAATTACTCATCAATAATTTCTTACGGGACAATTATTGGATGACCTCGTTCATCAGGCGGGCAATGAAAATGTGAGTTCTGACACTTGTGCAGATCATTATATTTCTACTATGTCTTGTGTAATGTGTAATAAATTCAAACTACAGTACTTTGGAACAGACTCAATGCCTTGATTTATAAATCACTATTAAGAAGTTAAGGCATAGCAAAGTGTTTCATGTGGATTATCAAACCAAATTGGTTATAATTTGGAGACAAATAATAAGAAATTAGCACAAATATTTAAACAAAGAAGTAGGTTCAAAGAAAGACTTAAAAGAAGAGAGATAGAAGAATAGAGACATTGAGGAAGGGAGTGCTTGATCTTGAGAATGTTTTCAGGAACAAGCTATTTTAGACTTGGTCATATTTACTGAAGTAGGATTAATGAGAGATGATGTGGATAAGGATCCCCTAGAGATCCTTATCGGCAGAGGAGCGGCAGGTGAAACAGCGAGTGCGGGGATTGGCTGCAGAAGTTAAAGCCTTGGTGAGTTTTTCCAGAGCAGGTCATTTAAAAACCGGTAACCAAATTTGTAACATAGCTAATTAGTTAATTGAACAGCAAATAAAAGTAGGGCTTTCTCCAGGGGGTGAAGTGCATTGGGAGATAAAGTGTGTCTTTGGCTCAAGAGTCTTCAGTGAGGAGGCTGAGGCAAGGAGGCTGCACTTGATTTGAAATGGCAGGCAAGTTGGTACAGTGTGTTTCCTTCAGGATGTTGGAAGTCAGGGACACCGCTGGTGCTTCGGACAAATACACCTGCAGAAATTGTGTTCAGGTGCAGCTCCTGAATGAACATGTTGGGGAACTGGAGCACCAGTTGGATGACCTCAGGGCCATCTGGGAAAATGAGTTTCAACCACAGGATCTCCAGTGAGGTTGTCACACCAAGGAAGAGCGAAGGTGGGTGACTATGAGAAAGAGGAGTAAACATGGAGTGCGGGAGGCCCCAGTGGCTGTACCTAATGAAAACAGGTACATCCTCTTGGGAATGGATGACACAACAAGATTGAATGGTGAACAGGGCTATGATACCAACCCTGGTGCTGAGGTTCAACGGGGAAGAGTGACGTCAGGCAGAGCCATAGTGGTGGGAGACTACATCATCAGTGGTGTGGACAGGAGATTCTGCAGCAACAGGTGAGACTCCAGGATGATGTGTTGCCTCCCTGGTGCCAGGGTCCAGGACGTCTAGGAGCGGCTGCACGGCATCCTCAAGTGTGAGCGGCAGCAGCTGGAGGTTGTTGTGCATGTTGGCACAATTGATGTAGGTAGGAGGAGGAAGGAGGTTCTGCAAAAACAATTTATGGAATTCGTCAGAAGACAGCAGGGTAGTGATCTCAGGATTGCTTCCAGTACCTCGTACCAGACGGTGGGGGCGCTGCAATGGCGGCAGCCCTGTGAGCAGCGCGTTAGTTATTTTCAACTTTATTTATTTTTTTAGTATGTTTTAAAGTATGTTTTTAATGTTTCTTTGTGTGTTTTTTGTGGGCGGGTGGTTTGGGGGGGGGGGGGGGGGGGGGAGGAGGGGGAAACCATTTTGGTTGCCTCCTCCATGGAGAGGCGACTTTTTCCAGGTCGCCTCCCCCATGGCCTAACAGCGAGGATCGGCGCGGCCTTTCCCAGAGACGCGCCCGGGGCTCGGGGCACCAGCGGCGGGTGCAGCAAGGACTGTCAACGCGGAGTGGGTGAGCCCTCGCTGGAGGGGAGGGGAGCGCTCCGTTTCGCTGGCGTGCAGCAGCTGGCAGCCTGAAGCCGCGGTCTGCACAGCTCCAGCTGGCGCGGCGTCTACAGCCCGGGATCCCTCGGGGGGGGACCCGGGGTAAGAAGAAGCCATCACTGCCGGCCCGCAGCCAACTTCTACCGCGGGCGCGGTATGGACTTACCATCACCCCTGGAGGGGAGCTTCGACCACCGGCCCTGCGGTCTGCCGTGCTTCTGGCTGCGGCGAGGCGGGAACTTTAAACTTTAAATCTCGACCGCCGGCCTGCGGCCTACACCAAATTAAAGCCACGGTCTCCGGTGGGGAAGAGCCGACTCTGGACTTACCTGGACTTGTACCTTGTCCTTTTACCATCTGGACGCCCGCAGCAACGGCTGCGGAGGGTTGAGGTCCCGACCAGGGGGAAAATGGAGGAGGACTGGCCAAATTGTGTGCCTTCCACCACAGTGATGAATGCTGTGGTGGATGTTTATGTTAAATTGTTATTGTGTTTTTGTGTGTGTTCTTTATCATTGTACCGCTGCTGACATATTCATTTCACTTGCACTGTAAAACTAGAGTAGAAACTGCGGGAGACCTGGTTGAAATTTATGAGTCGTCCTTAAATACACGGGAGGTGCCAGAGGATTGGAGGGTGGCAAATGTTGTGCATCTTTTCAAGAAGAGCTGCAGGGAAAATGCTGGGAACTATAGGCCGGTGAGAACATCTGTAGTTGGTAAGTTACTGGGGATATTCTGAGGTATAGATTATACAGGCATTTTGGATGGGCAAGGGCTGATTAGGGATAGTGAGCATGGTTTTGTTCGTGGAAGGTGGTGCCTCACAAATCTGATTGATTTTTTTAGGACACAACAGAGCTGTAGATGTTGTGTACATGGACTTCAGTAAGGCATTTGACAAGGTTCCGCATGGTAGACTGCTCTGGAAGGTTAGATCGTATGGGATCCAAGGAGAGATATCTGAATGGATAGCAAATTGGCTCCATAAAAGGAAGCAGAGAGTGATGGTGAAAGGTTGCTTCTCAGAATGGAGGCCTGTGACTAGTGGTGTGCCTCAGGGTTCGGTGCTGGGCCCGTTACTGTTTGTCATCTACATCAATGATTTGGATGAGAACATACAGGGCAAGATTAGCAAGTTTGCTGATGATACAAAAGTGAGTGGTTTTGCAGATAGTGAAGATGGTTGTGAACGATTGCAGCAGGATCTGGATCTGAATCCGAGCACCAAGTTGTAAGCGGCCAAATGAGCGCATCCCTCGGGACAGCCCCCACTATCCAACGGCCACGGCCGCCCACCGCCTCGTCTCCCCCGTGCAGCCGCACTGTGACGGGCTGTCTGTCGGCAGCGTCGGGTGGGAAAGGCTGGTCCCTCCACCCACCCAGAGTCACTGACCGAGATGCACCGCCACACCAGGGTGATTCACCCCGCACCCTGGCCGTGGGGACAGACGGCTCGGGGCATTGGCAGCCATAGCAAATCACTTTTAAAACATGGGAAAACTGGTCCATGTGAAAGATCGGCACCTATCAACAATGAAGGCACTATGAAACCAGCTGTCGCAAGCCCTTCCCACAGAAGGATCTCGACCCGAAACGCCACCCATTCCTTCTCCCCAGAGACGCTGCCTGTCCCACTGAGTCACTCCAACATTTTGTGTCTATCTTTGGTGTGACAGTTGTCTCATTTCATCGGCTTCATGTATTGTGTGCATGGAAGAGATGCTTTACATGCTGCTTGCATCTATTCAACCAAGTGCGCTATTAATGAAATCTCACATCTTTGCGAGGGAGGGATGGAATGGATGTGACCACCGGCTAAAGCAAAGGCATAGTTAGGACAGGGAAATAATCCCACCACTTAATTAACCAGGTTCCCGAATATAAGAACTATTTATACATGTAACATTATTGTTTTTAAATCAGTAACATTTTTTGAGTTTTAGTGCCGAGCCCATCCTGTGGGAAGGGCTTGCGGCAGCTGGTTTACAGCTTACAGTGAATCACCCCGTGTGGGTGTCAGGGTCTGGGGGTCTGGGGGTCGGGTGAATCGCCCTGGTGTGGGGTTGGGGTCCGATGGCGGTGCATCGTGGTCAGTGACTCTGGGTGGGAGGAGGGACCAGCCTGTCCCACAGCTCCGCCCACTCGACCCACAGCCCGTCACAGTGCGGCGGCACGGGGGAGACAAGGCGGAGGGTGGCCGTGGCCGTGGGAGAGTGGGGGCAGCCCCGAGGGATGCACACCTTCGTCCACTTACAACTTGGTGCTTGGGTTCAGATTGCCCAGTCACCTATGACTTGTGTGGGAAAATGACCCCCACCCTCCCGTCTCCACCGGCCAGTGATGTGATGGACGCAGGGGTCTGGGCCAATCGCTGACAAGTCGTCCCCCCCCCCCCCCCGGGACGTCATGTCCGTTATTTGATTTTTCGGCAGAGTGACCCTTCGGTGAGGTGGCTTGCAGGCGACGCAGCCTTTCAGTGAGTTGGCGTTTCGGCAGAGCGACCTTTCGGTTGATTTGCTTTTAGGCCTCCCGCCCTTTCAATTAGTTGCCGTTTAGGCTGCGTATGCTTTTGGTTACTTGACGTTTCGGCTTTGTTTCCACTTCTCCGCTTCGGTTTCTCATCCATCTATGCCACGTCCGGGCATGGGTATGGGAAAACTAATGGGCCCACGTGATGGCAAATCATCAGGCTTGCACCTGAGGGTGTTAAAGGAAGCATCTGCATAGATAGCTCCTGCAGAGATAGGCAGTTGGTTGAGGATTTTCAAAACTTACCAGATTCCAGGAAAGAACCAGAGATTAGAAGGCCATATTTGTGATTGTCCTTTACGGGATGAAGTCTCGCTGAATGTAATCAAATCAAATCAAATCAACATCCCTCCAATAAATCTGAAGAGATCAGCATACGAGAAAAATCCGATAATCCATACCACCTCACGAATCTGGAAACAAGTGAACTCTTAACTTGAGAAATGTATCTCTTCTCTCACCGATCACCAATAATCCCTCGTTTAAACCGTCTACTTTAGATATGGCGTTTATACACAATGGGAAAGCTTAGGAATTAAAAAGCTGGGAGACCTTTATGAGATGGGGACTCTCATTTCAAGAATTAGTCGAAATATCATTTGAAAGGTAGCCAATACTTTAGATACCTTCAAATACGAGACTATCTGAAATCACACACACAAGACTGTCAATATATGGTTCCAGACATACTAGACGAATGTATGAATAGGTACTTGGATTCAAGTAAGTTAATATCGTACCTTTATAATACCCTTTTAAATATACAAGCCCCATCGTCGGAAATAATTAGGCGAGCTTGGGAAGATGAACTGGGCCTAACAATTTTAAAAGATAGATGGGAGGAAAGCCCTCTATATATACACAACTGTTCTCTTAATGTTAGGCATTCGTTAATACAATTCAAAATACTGCATAGACTTTATTATTCAAAGTCTAAACTGAATAAGATCTTCCCAAATGTCTCCCCTATTTGTGATAAATGCCTCCTTCAGGAAGCAACTGTAACCCATTCTTTTGCCTCCTGTATAAAGTTACATACTTTCTGGATGGGAATTTTTGATATATTTTTTTAAATACTTAAAATAAAATTGGACCCCGACACAGAATTGATCACACTAGGTTCGCAAGAAGTCTGTTCTGAGCTAACATTATTTCAAAGTCGTTTCCTTAACTATGGCCTGATAACGGCAAAAAAGCTAATACTTAAATTTCGGAAACACACATCGGTCCCTACAGTGAAGATGTGGATTACAAACATGTCCGAGACACGACATTTGGAAAATATTAGGCTTGTCTTGGCAGAAAAACCAGAACCACCCTTCACCGAATTCTTACAAGGATAGTATGTCGTAACACAAATCTAGAACACAATCTCTCTAGAGTTTAGGAGATTGAGAGGGGATCTTATAGAAACTTACAAAATTCTTAAGGGGTTGGACATGCTAGATGCAGGAAGATTGTTCCCGATGTTGGGGAAGTCCAGGACAAGGGGTCACAGCTTAAGGATAAGGGGGAAATCTTTTAAAACCGAGATGAGGAGAACGTTTTTCACACAGAGAGTGGTGAATCTCTGGAACTCTCTGCCACAGAGGGTAGTTGAGGCCAGTTCATTGGCTATATTTAAGAAGGAGTTAGATGTGGCCCTTGTGGCTAAGGGGATCAGAGGGTATGGAGAGAAGGCAGGTACGGGATACTGAGTTGGATGATCAGCCATGATCATATTGAATGGCGGTGCAGGCTCGAAGGGCCGAATGGCCTACTCCTGCACCTAATTTCTATTTTCTATGTTTCTAAATTTAAATCCGATCCTGGGTTGGGTGAGGTGGGGGGGGGGGCACACTACTTTGGTAGTCTAGGGGACTTTTCTATGTGCTTTTTCAAGCTATCTTTTACGTCTCACTTTTTCCATCTCTTGTTCTTTCTCTCTTCTTTTCTCTCATTTTCCGGTTAAAAGGTTAAAAATGAAGCTGTACAATAATTGTATAATTTTACATGCCGAATGTTTTATTCTTGTACAATTGCTTCTAATAAAAATTAAAAAAACATGGATTTATGGAAGCTAAATCATGTTTTACAACTATATTTGCGCCTTTTGGGGATAAAATAAGAATAGTTCAAGCAGAGGAATCCGAAGATATTCTGTATTTGTATTTTTGGAATATATTTGACAAGGTAGCATATATTTTAAAAAAGTGCACACTATAAGAGTTGATAGTTTTGGGGGAGGTTGACATGGGTTGAAGATTTGTAATTGCACATAAGCAGAGTTGGAACAAGTGTGTCTTTTTCATGTTGGAAATATGTTAGTAGTCAAATGCCCAAAGTGTCATTCTTGGCTCTCAATTATTTACAAGCTCTCTTAATTGATCTAGAGGAGGGGACATGTTTGTTGATTAGGTGGGATTTGATGTTACTTGGTCTTTGCAACAGGTTATAAAATAATTGGTGAAAATGGCAAAAGGAATTAATTGTGGGAATATATGAGGTAAATACGTTTTGAGAGAAATCTAAAGACAGAGAATTATCTAAATGGAGGAAGATCTGCAGATGACTGAAGTGTAAAGGAGTCTTGTTGTGCATGAAATGTTATTGGTTTGTTGGCAGATGCTGCAAGTGGTATATTACCATTTCCTGCAAGGGAGTTGGTTTAGAAATAGGGAAGGGTTGTTAAAGTTATACAGGGTCCTGATAGGGCTACACTGGGAATACTGTGCACAGTTTTGGTCCACTTATTTAAGATGGGATACACTGGCATGAGAGGTGGTCCTGCAGAAATTCACGAGGCAAATTCCTGAGATAACAGGGTTGTCTTATTATAAATGTTTAAAGAATTTAGAACAATATTCTTTGGATGTTGCAAGAATGAAAGATGATCATTATGATAAATATAAGATCCTGAGAGTATGGCTGGTTAGAGAATGTCAAAAAAACATCAGGGAGTCGCCATTTAAGATGATGATGTATAGGAAATTGCAGAGACTGGTGAATCTCCAGAATTCTCCATCCGGCAGGATTGTGGAAGCTAAATTATTGAGTGTATTTAAAGAAAAGTAGATGAATTTAATGATCAGGGAAGTGGCATAAAGAATTAGATGATGCCTCAGTCAGATTGAATGGCAGACAGGTTTGTGGATCGATGTGGTCTATTTTGCTCTTCTTACATAGAAACATAGAAACAGGAGTAGGCCATTCGGCCCTTCGAGCCTGCACTGCCATTCAATATGATCATGGCTGATCATCCAACTCAGTATCCTGTACCTGCTTTCTCTCCATACCCCCTGATCCCTTTAGCCACAAGGGCCACATCTAACTCCCTCTTAAATATAACCAATGAACTGGCCTCAACTACATTCTGTGGCAGAGAGTTCCAGAGATTCACCACTCTCTGTGTGAAAAATGTTTTTCTCATCTCAGTCCTAAAAGATTTCCCCCTTATCCTTAAACTGTGACCCCTTGTCCTGGACTTCCCCAACATCGGGAACAATCTTCCTGCATCCAGCCTGTTCAACCCCTTAAGAATTTTGTAAGTTTCTATAAGATCCCCCCTCAATCTTCTAAATTCTAGCGAGTACAAGCCAAGTCTACCAGTCTTTCTTCGTATGAAAGTCCTGACATCCCAGGAATCAGTCTGGTGAACCGTCTCTATACTCCCTCTATGGCAATAATGTCCTTCCTCAGATTAGGAGACCAAAACTGTACGCAATACTCCAGGTGTGGTCTCACCAAGACCCTGTACAACTGCAGTAGAACCTCCCTGCTCCTATACTCAAATCCTTTTGCTATGAATGCTAACATACCATTCGCTTTCTTCACTGCCTGCTGCACATTTATTTCATGCTCTTATGTTCTAGATTTCTTACTTAAATGTTGCTGCTCAACCTGATGAAACATTTCCAAGAGTTTGTTTTTATTTTAGTTTTCTACCAAACACAATTTCACCTTTCTTCTTTCTTGAATCTAATGGATGGTACCTCATGGAAACCAAAGGCAGAATGCTTGACTTTGTTGGAAAAGATTCACCAGAATACATGTAAATTATCTACCTTATAAAACTAGCATGAAAAATGTCACAAGCCACATCATATGCCTTTATTAGTGTTCAGGATCTATGCTTGAAATCTGAACTGATATAGTGTACAAATAACAAGTGATGGGGAACTCATCAGTTCAGGCAGCATCTGTGGAGGGAATAGATCAATGACAGTTCGGGTCTTCCATCCTTCAGATTAATTGAATAGGAGGAGAAAGATAGTTGGGAACGTGGCAACGCCAGATAAATGATAAACAAATGTGTGGAATAAGTGACAAAGGCTCGAGGCAAAATGGAGACAAAATAGGTGTCAAGTAAGAAGACTTTCCTTATATAACACCTGTTGGTCTCTTTTTGCCTTTTTTACTACCTCCACCCATCTGCCAATCACTCTCTCATCACCAGTATCCACCCATCACTTACCAGGCTTTACCCCACCCCAACCTCCCTTTTCCAGTTTTCTCTCCACAATTCTAATTGTCCGAAGCAGAGACCCGACTTGAGACGCTGTCTGTCATTCCATCCACAAATGCTGTCTGATCCGCTGAGTTCCTCCAACACCTATTTTAGCAAATTTGCAGATGACACAAAGCTGGGTGGCAGTGTGAACTGTGAGGGGGATGCTATGAGAATGCAGGGTGACTTGGACAGGTTGAGTGAGTGGGCAGATGCATGGCAGATGAAGTTTAATGCAGATAAATGTGAGGTTATCCATATTGGTAGCAAAAACAGGAAGGCAGATTACTATCTAAATGGTGTCAAGTTGGGAAAAGGGGAAGTACAACGGGATCTGGGGGTCCTGGAAAGTCTATGAAAGTAAGCATGCAGATACAGCAGGCAGTGAAGAAAGCGAATGGCATGTTGGCCTTTATAACAAGAGGAATCGAATATAGGAGTAAAGAGGTCCTTCTGCAGTTGTACAGAGCTCTAGTGAGACCACACCTGGAGTATTGTGTGCAGTTTTGGTCCTCTAGTTTGAGGGAGGACATTCTTGCTATTGAGGGAGTGCAGAGTAGGTTTACAAGGTTGATTCCCGGGATGGCGGGACTGTCATATGCTGAGAGAATGGAGCAGCTGGGCTTGTACACTCTGGAGTTTAGAAGGAGGAGAGGGTATCTCATTGAAACATATAAGATTGTTAAGGGCTTGGACACGCTAGAGGCAGGAAACATGTTACCGATGTTGGGGGAGTCCAGAACCAGGGACCACAGTTTAAGAATAAGGAGTAAGCAATTTAGAACGGAGACGAGGAAACACTTTTTCTCACTGAGAGTGGTGAGTCTGTGGAATACTCTGCCTCAGAGGGCAGTGGAGGCAGGTTCTCTGGATGCTTTCAAGAGAGAGCTAGATAGGGCTCTTAAAAATATCGGAGTCAGGGATATGGGGAGAAGGCAGGAACGGGGTTCTGATTGGGGATGATCAGCCACGATCACATTGAATGGCGGTGCAGGCTCTAAGGGCCGAATGGCCTACCCCTGCACCTATTGTCTATTGTCTATTGGCTCAAGATACCAGCATCTACAACCTTTTATGTCTCTCTGATGTACTAAATGTTAAGTTGACATAGTTAGTCTAACACCTGTTTTCATTTGCTTATCATACTAAACTCATAATTTAGTAAAGGATGGATCATCTTACTTCGATAGGTGCAGAAAAATTAATATTTCATCAGAGGCAGAAAGAGAAGCTGTAGATAAGATGCATCAATTTGATTAACTTGTGGGAACCTCTGACTCATGACTGTTTAGTGTGGAGAATGAGTATTTGGGATGACATTTAGAACATTAAGCATGCACAAGGTGCACACTGTAAATGGCAGAGGGAATTCATAAAGGGCCTGTCCCACGAGCATGCGACTCCATGCGGCAAGCGCGACCTAACGTGGTCGCTTGAGCCGTACGGCCTCGCGGGGCCGGTCCCACTTCGATCGCCGGAGCCGTATGGAGTTGTGCGGAGCTGGTCCCGACATCGCGCGGGCGGGGCTCCGAAAAACTGACACTGTTCAAAAATTCCGCGCGGCAACGGCCTGCCGGCCCGCAGCCGCCTCAACGCCGTACGCACCACCTCGACGGGCGTGCGCAGCGTCTTGACGGCATACGTCACACGCGAACTTCCCGCGGACTTCGCTCGAACTTCACGTCACTCACTCGACCTCCGCGCGGCCCCCGCTTCCGGTTTGGTCACGCTCGCCGCATGCTGGTCGCATGCTCGTGGGACAGGCCCTTTAGTTCCCCACCCACCTGTTTCTTTAAGCACCTGAAGCCATTGTGGAAAGAGTTGCCGTTACCAAACTGGCTTCATCAAAACCCACAAAACTGAACTAGAAACATCCTCCATCTTGCTGGACTTGCCTTAAACTAGTGGACTAAGCCTGTATTTTCTGTCGAAAAATGTACAAGATTAAAAATAATGTGAAGATAAGTTGGTGTAAAGAAAGAAAAGGGTTAACAATGTTGATTAAAGGCCCAGTTACAACAGCTTTGATGGCTGAGATGCACGAACAATCAGATAATTAACTACCAATCAGAACCTTGCTGGGAGTCAGCATGGATTTACAAAGGGGAAATCATGCTTGACTAATCTTTTGGAATTTTTTGAGGATGCAACTAGGAAAATGGACAAGGGAGAGCCAGTGGATGTAGTGTACCTGGACTTTCAGAAAGCATTCGATAAAGTCCCACATAGGAGATTAGTGGGTAAAATTAGGGCACGTGGTATTGGGGGTAGAGTGCTGACATGGATAGAAAATTGGTTGGCAAACAGGAAACAAAGAGTAGGGATTAATGGGTCCCTTTCAAAATGGCAGGCAGTGACTAGTGGGGTACCGCAAGGTTTGGTGCTGGGACCGCAGATATTTACAATATATATTAATGATTTAGATGAAGGGATTACAAGTGACATTAGCAAATCTGCAGATGACACAAAGCTGGGTGGCAGTGTGAATTGTGAGGAGGATGCTATGCGAATACAGGGTGACTTGGACAGGTTGGGTGAGTGGGCAGATGCAGTTTAATACGGATAAATGTGAGGTTATCCACTTTGGTAGCAAAAACACAAAGGCAGATTATTATCTAAATGGTGTCAAGTTGGGAAAAGGGGAAGTACAACAGGATCTGGGGGTCCTTGTTCATCAGTCAATGAAAGTAAGCGTGCAGGTACAGCAGGCAGTGAAGAAAGCAAATGGCATGTTGGCCTTCATAACAAGAGGAGTTGAGTATCAGAGCTAAGAGGTCCTTCTGCAGTTGTACAGGGCCCTAGTGAGACCAAACCTGGAGTATTGTGTGCAGTTTTGGTCTCCAAATTTGAGGTAGGACATTCTTGCTATTGAGGGAGTGCAGCGTAGGTTCACAAGGTTAATTCTCAGGATGGCGGGATTGTCATATGCTGAGAGAATGGAGCGGCTGGGCTTGTACACTCTGGAGTTTAGAAGGATGAGAGGGTATCTTATTGAAACACATAAGATTATCAAGGGCTTGGACACGCTAGAGGCAGGAAACATGTTCCTGATGTTGGAGGAGTCCAGAACCAGGGGCCTCAGTTTAAGAATAAGGAGTAAGCCATTTAGAACGGAGATGAGGAAACACTTTTTCTCACAGAGAGTGGTGAATTTGTGGAATTCTCTGCCTCAGAGGGCAGTGGGGGCTGGTTCTCTGGATACTTTCAAGAGAGAGCTATATAGGGCTCTTAAAGATAGCGTAATCAGGGGATATGGGGAGAAGGCAGGAACGGGGTACTGATTGTGGATGATCAGCCATGATCACATTGAATGGCGGTGCTGGCTTGAAGGGCCGAATGGCCTACTCCTGCACCTGTTGTCTATTGTCTAATAACTGTCTATCACATGTACGGGAATAAACGGCAGATGCACAAAATTTTTAGAAAATGGCGAAACGGTATTAATTAAATGTGTTGTTTGACGATCTTGAGATCTACACTTGCACACGCCATGCATTGCACACAAATCAGTTGTCAGTAGCAAGATAAAGGCTCCCCAGTATCCTACTGTATGCAAGTGGATACAAGAAAACCTTGTACATCAGTACATGGAGAGGAGAACTGATGGGGACAAGACGTGAGATGCCCTTCGCCACAAATACGGTTAACTGTACAGAGTGCCAGTGGCGGAGTATCTTGGGAACCAAGCTCTTGATGGTGTTTGTTTAGGTATAGACATGACAAAGTGCAATCATAGACCTGGGCTGATCTCAGTAGTGAAAAGACAATTTTACCAGACAGCCATTTATATTTTTCTAAATGATGAGAAAAAATATATCTAACAAGTAGTAGTAAGGGGTACAGGACTTGGTGACCAAGTACTAGACCGAGGGCATTGAGGATTATTTGGAAATGTTCACATCAAATGTAATATCAAGAGAAGGAAATAGCCACCTCACAGTTCTAGAACCCCTACCCATCACCTGTATTAACTTGAAGAAACAGACAAATGCCCACAGGAGAACAAGCACAGATAACTCAGACAATGTGGGGATTGAATAGGGTGGCTGGAGCTGTGAGGCACTCTTCCATCCATATGCAGAAAGCCTTGGTGGACAAAGGATACGGGGTGAAAATTGGAAAGCAATGTGCAAAATTGGAAAAGATGAGAGAATATTGTCAGGTTGGAATTGTATCTACAGGGATTTTTAGTCGTGAGGTTCGGGGGGACGCGACTTTTTCTTGTCGTGTCTCCCGTCTCCGTCTCCGTCTCCGTCTCCGCTGAGGCTTAATGGCGGAGCTGGCGGCCTCGGGGCTGTGGCGGCGTTCTGGAGGCGGACCCGACTTCGGAGCTGGGGTGGCGTTCTGGCACTCCGGCAGCGCCCGCTGGACTGGAGGGCGGCAGTTTCGGCAGCTTCGACCACCCCGGGCCACGGAGTTTGATTCGGCCCGTTCGCGGAGCTCGGATTCAGCCGCGGGACTGAATCACCATCGCCCAGCGGGGGCCCAACATCGCAAGCCTGGATCGCCTCAACGCAGAGGGAGAACAAGGAGGGAAGAGGCAAAGACTTTAAGATTTTTGCCTTCCATCACAGTGAGGAGGTGCCTGGTGAACTCACTGTGGTGGATGTTAAATTTGTGTTTATTGTGTGCTTTTGTTATTTTATTATATGTAGGACTGCAAGGCAACGGAATTTCGTTCAGACCGCAAGGTCTGAATGACAATAAAGGATACTTTGACTTTGACTTCACCACTCTGCAGATGCTGGAAATCTAAAATGTAAGCAAAATGCTGCAGATTCTCAGCAGCCGAGGCAACATGCTGTCATATCTGCTGGATGTTTCCAGTATTTTCTCTTTTCTTTTCAAGTTTGATCATGCATGAAAGATGCCCGTCCCAACAAAGTGAAGTTTTTGTCCCACCATTGTGAAGTTGCAGGATAATGCATACATACACTTATAACAGGATACATTAGATCACATTTCTAACAGAGGCATGGCAAAGACATTGAACAGGTAGAATATCGTCTTGGCAGGAGCAGGTAGACAGCGTGAGGATGTTCTTCAGGGTTTGAGCAGCAAAACCATTCAAAGTTAAATGAAGAGTAAAGGGCCTGTCCCACTTTCCCGAGTTATTCTCCCGAGTTTTCAAACTCGCAGAATGTTCGTAACAAGTCCGTAGGAGTGCGTGAATATAACATAGCGCTCGTTATGTCAGCCGTAGGTACTCGGGGCATCAGGTACGTCGGGGCGTTTTTTCCAGCCTGATGAAAAATGTCCACGAGTAAAAAAAATAGCCCTGAGTACCTACGGCTGGCATAGCGAGCCGCTACGATATATCCACAGACTTCTCCGCCTCCCTACGGACTCGTTACGAACATTCGACGAGTTTGAAAACTCGGTAGAATTCGTGAATAACTCGGGAAAGTGTGACAGGCCCTTAAGAGCCCAGACTGTGTTTCCTAATGAAGTAATCTTGTAATATCCTGTGTTACAGGAGTGCTAGTGTAATACACATTGGATACTATAGTTTGATAAATGAAGGAATGGATGGATGGAGTGCACATTTGCAGTCCACTCATCCTGACATCGGTGTTGGACAATTTATTGTGAATAATTTTGGAGGTCAGGGTTAAGTATTGAATATATGTGTCCATGGAAGACCATCAGTGGTCTTTAAGGCAGTGAAGAAAGCAAATGGTATGTTGGCTTTCATAGCAAAAGGATTTGAGTATAGGAGCAGGGAGGTTCTACTGCAGTTGTACAGGGTCTTGGTGAGACCACACCTGGAGTATTGCGTACAGTTTTGGTCTCCAACTCTGAGGAAGGACATTATTGCCATAAAGGGAGCGCAGACACGGTTCACCAGACTGATTCCTGGGATGTCAGGACTGTCTTATGAAGAAAGACTGGATAGACTTGGTTTATACTCTCTAGAATTTAGGAGATTGAGAGGGGATCTTATAGGAACTTACAAAATTCTTAAGGGGTTGGACAGGCTAGATGCAGGAAGATTGTTCCCGATGTTGGGGAAGTCCAGGTCACAGCTTAAGGATAAGGGGGAAATCCTTTAAAACCGAGATGAGAAGAACTTTTTTCACACAGAGAGTGGTGAATCTCTGGAACTCTCTGCCACAGAGGGTAGTTGAGGCCAGTTAATTGGCTATATTTAAGAGGGAGTTAGATGTGGCCCTTGTGGCTAAGGGGATCAGAGGGTATGGAGAGAAGGCAGGTACGGGATACTGAGTTGGATGATCAGCCATGATCATATTGAATGGCGGTGCAGGCTCGAAGGGCCGAATGGCCTACTCCTGCACCTAATTTCTATGTTTCTATGTTTCTATCAGCCTGACTTTGCTAAATACGAAGTCTTGTTTCATGATCAACTTCAATCCTACAACATAATCTACAGGATTTGTTGATGTGAGTGGTGCTTGAATGTACTCAGCATGGATTTTTTACCAAAGCGGTGATCGAAGTACAGAAGGAAGATTGTTATGCCCAGTGAGATTTAGGATGAAACAGAAGGTGGATTGTACATTTTCTGAATGTAGGAAAAGAAATAGCAAGGCTCAAATGCATTCTCATTGATTAGAAAACTGTGTTCATTATTGTACAGAGATCAGTAACATCCTCTTGAGTGAAATACTTTGCTAAAATCCCTGTCTCACGGTGCGAGTCCAACCACGAGTGATCCCGAGTTTAAAACAAATCAAACTCATGGTAATCACGTAGAATTAACGTAGCGGGAACGTCGGAACTCGTAACGCTAACGCCAGGTACTCGGGAAACGTGTGAACTCCTGAAAATCTTTCAACGTGATGAGAGATTCTTGAAGTAAAAATTTTAAACTTTTAAACTCGTTGTAAGAATGTAGATGCCCCATAGATGCCCCGTGAGTTTACCGTAGTGACTCGTGACTCTACGGTGGGAACTGAGTGGGACAAGCAGCATCTCTGGAGAGAAGGAATGGGTGACGGGATGATGTTTCCAAATTTCTGCTAAGGGCTGCTGCTGACAACAGTAGATGTACTTTTAGTAACTTCCACCTAACTTGTTCCTTCTCTGCTCTCATAGTTCCGAATGATTTTAAAAAAAAACCTGGGAGGCTTTTATTGTAAGAAAAAAAACTTTTCTCTGCTCAAAGAACTCTGATTGAACACACCCAGGAGTAATAGAGGTCACATGCTTATGTCAATATTAACCTTTTTTTCACCCAGTTTTATTTCACCAGGGAGGTCTTACCTTCCTCTACCTGCAACCTCCGGCAACCACTTTCAACTAGCATCGCAACCGGCTTTCGAATAAAAATTTACCGATTTTTAAAACGGAAACCTATTTTTAGTCGCGGCCGGTTTTGAATTTTTTTAAAAATAATCGCCGGAACATAGAAGAAGCCTCGACTACGCGGAAACCACTTTCGACCATTAGGAAGAGTGACCAAAACGTCCGGGAACCTCACGGAGACCTTGGGTGAGGCGCAAGGCCTCCAGACGTTTCCGTTCAGGTTTCCTAAGTGGGACAGGGGCATTAGCAGCTGCAAATTCCTGGGCGTTAACATCTCTGGCCTGTCCTGGGCCCAGCATAGAGATGCTATCATGAAGAAGGCACTTCTACTTCCTTACAATGTTAAAGAGATTTGGTATGTCTCCGAATGTTCTAACAAATGATTACAGATGCAGTGTAGAAAATACTCTGACTGAGCAAAAAAGAACACATAGGGAGTGTAGGTCCCCTTAAGAAGCAGTGTGTTAATTTATGCATGGAGCAAGGTTTAAAATGAATACTTTTTGACAGTGTTTACTGTGGAGAAGACATGGAAACTAGTGAGTTCAGGGAAGAGAACGGCGATATCCTGAAGCATGAAGAGGATTTCCAAAGTCTACAGAGTGATTCAGGCCATTTGGAAAAATGGGCTGAAAGATGGCAGATGGAGTTTAATGCTGATAAATGTGAGGTGCTACACCTTGGCAGGACAAATCAAAATAGGACGTACATGGTAAATGGTAGGGAATTGAAGAATACAGTTGAACAGAGGGATCTGGGTATAACCGTGCATAGTTCCTTGAAGGTGGAATCTCATATAGATAGGGTGGTAAAGAAAGCTTTTGGTATGCTAGCCTTTATAAATCAGAGCATTGAGTATAGAAGCTGGGATGTAATGTTAAAATTGTACAAGGCATTGGTGAGACCAAATCTGGAGTATGGGGTACAATTTTGGTCGCCAAATTATAGGAAGGATGTGAACAAAATAGAGAGAGTACAGAGGAGATTTACTAGAATGTTGCCTGGGTTTCAACAACTAAGTTACAGAGATAGGTTGAATAAGTTAGGTCTTTATTCTCTGGAGCGCAGAAGGTTAAGGGGGGACCTGATAGAGGTCTTTAAAATGATGAGAGGGATAGACAGAGTTGATGTGGACAAGCTTTTCCCTTTGAGAATAGGGAAGATTCAAACAAGGGGACATGACTTCAGAATTAAGGGACAGAAGTTTAGGGGTAATATGAGGGGAAACTTCTTTACGCAGAGAGTGGTGGCGGTGTGGAATGAGCTCCCAGTGGAAGTGGTGGAGGCAGGTTCATTGGTATCATTTAAAAATAAATTGGATAGGCATATGGATGAGAAGGGAATGGTGGGTTATGGTATGAGTGCAGGCAGGTGGGACTAAGGGGAAAAAAATTTGTTCGGCACGGACTTGTAGGGCCGAGATGGCCTGTTTCCATGCTGTAATTGTTATATGTTATATGGTTATATGGTCATTACAAAGGAGTAGGTTTCCGCAAGCTTGAAGTAGGCAAATGGGATTAGCATATTTGGACATCTCGGTCGGCATGGATGAGTTGGACTGGATGGGCTTTTTCTGTGTTGTATGACCATGAATTTACCTGTATCCAAGTATGGCAGATACTTAGATTTCAAGTCCACTGTGCACACGTGATAAGATGTTTTGTTGTATCAGAAAGTTCTTCCAGCAGTTTGTGTTGGGGTGGTTAGCTGCTGTAATGGAATAATTTGACAGGATCCATAGGTTGTTGCATCAAACTCTCTCTTACAGCAACCTGACCACACAGATGTGCAGGATTTAAAATCAGAACCTCTTTTTGGTCTTTTACCTCTTCTTTCATAGAAACATAGAAACATAGAAATTAGGTGCAGGAGTAGGCCATTCGGCCCTTCGAGCCTGCACCGCCATTCAATATGATCATGGCTGATCATCCAACTCAGTATCCCGTACCTGCCTTCTCTCCATACCCTCTGATCCCCTTGGCCACAAGGGCCACATCTAACTCCCTCTTAAATATAGCCAATGAACTGGCCTCGACTACCCTCTGTGGCAGAGAGTTCCAGAGATTCACCACTCTCTGTGTGAAAAAAGTTCTCCTCATCTCGGTTTTAAAGGATTTCCCCCTTATCCTTAAGTTGTGACCCCTTGTCCTGGACTTCCCCAACATCGGGAACAATCTTCCTGCATCTAGCCTGTCCAACCCCTTAAGAATGTTGTAAGTTTCTATAAGATCCCCTCTCAATCTCCTAAATTCTAGAGAGTATAAACCAAGTCTATCCAGTCTTTCTTCATAAGACAGTCCTGACATCCCAGGAATCAGTCTGGTGAACCTTCTCTGCACTCCCTCTATGGCAATAATGTCCTTCCTCAGATTTGGAGACCAAAACTGTACGCAATACTCCAGGTGTGGTCTCACCAAGACCCTGTACAACTGCAGTAGAACCTCCCTGCTCCTATACTCAAATCCTTTTGCTATTTCTTTTTACTTTAATTATAGCTTCAACTGAGATGAGAGTTTTGAATTTGCACGTGATGCTCGATGTATGTCCCGTGATATACTGAATGACCGTCAATTGCAAAGTCTGTAGGCATGTTCATTTTTGAGGAGAAAGCAGCTAAACCGTTTATCCTTTTTATAAACATTCACAGTATATCTTGTCATAATAATGTTGAGACCTATGTAAGAATGTTGCTGAAACCACAGTGCCGAGGACCACATCAGGTCAAACAACATCTGGAGGGGGAATGTTTAGGCTATGTTTCAAGTCCTGAATCCTGAAGACGGATCCCGACCTGGAATGTCGCCTGGCCAGTGTGGAAATGAGGGTAGCTTCTTTGGTCAGTTCTCACAAGGTGGTTGGAGAAGGTGGAGACCAAACGCATGCCAACCCAGTGCTGGGAGTAGGTCTCGTTGGCGTCCCTTCACCAGGAAGTCAAACTGATTCCCAGAAATCTTTGCTGGCAGTCAGTCCATTGCACTCCCCCACCACTCCCGGATTTTTCCATACATTGATCTCAGAACTGTCCACACACTTCCCCCTTGTAGCATCACTATTGTTCCATCTCTCTCTCATTCTGAACACTAACATCCAAAACAGTGAGATTGATTATGTGGGAGCAGGTTGGTGAGCAGAGGAGTGCACGGGACAAACTGCAGATTAATGAGAATGGACTTTATTTTAAGAGTTGCTGAATATTCTGGCATATGCAAAGTCTGTAAAATGTTAATTTAAGCAGGATTTTCTCCATATTGTAATGGTTGTGCTTCAGAAACTTTGTTCCAATGAATTCCTGAACATTGTGCTTGGAGAAAAATCCGCAAGTCGCTATTATATTGTGGGTTTAATAGATATCGCAGTGAATGAATTTCTGAATTTTCCTAATTAGAGGAAAAATAGAGGGATTTTTTTATAAAAATTGGTTACAGCCTATTACCAGGTGTATGTCCAACATTGTGCAAACAGCTTCATATACATTTGGTGACATGCAGAATGACTCAAAGTTTTGATCTTCATTCCAGTGTGCCTTATATAGGGGCCCTAGTGAGACCACACCTGGAGTATTGTGTGCAGTTTTGGTCGCCTAATTTGAGGAAGGACATTCTTGCTATTGAGGGAGTGCAGCGTAGGTTTACAAGGTTAATTCCCGGGATGACGGGACTGTCATATGCTGAGAGAATGGAGCGGCTGGGCTTGTATACTCCGGAGTTTAAAAGGATGGGAGGGGATCTTATTGAAACATATAAGATTATTAAGGGTTTGGACACGCTAGAGGCAGGAAACATGTCCCCGATGTTAGGGTTGTCCAGAACCAGGGACCACTGTTTAAGAGTATGGGCTAAGCCATTTAGAACGGAGATGAGGAAACACTTTTTCACACGGAGAGTTGTGAGTCTGTGGAATTCTCTGCCTCAGAGGGCGGTGGAGGCCGGTTCTCTGGATACTTTCAAGGGAGAGCTAGATAGGGCCCTTAAAGTTAGAGGAGTCAGGGGATATGGGGAGAAGGCAGGAATGGGGTACTGATTGGGGATGATCAGCCATGATCACATTGAAGTGTGGTGCTGGCTCGAAGGACTGAATGGCCTACTCTGCACATATTGTCTATTGTGCCTGAACTCTCAGTTTTTGTCATGCTTCCAGAGGCTGATGAAGGTGATGAATTTCCACTTCTTGCAGATAGCCTTAACCAGCAATTGGCAAAGTGAAGAATATATAGTGGACTGGGCAATGAAGATTGCATGGAGATGGGACATGCAACTTAAGAAAATGAAAATCACCTCTTCAAAATGTAACTGCTGCAAGATTGAGGAGTATATATATGACGTGGAGTCACTGGTTATAGACTCTGGGAGCACGACATTTGGGGTTGATAGATCAGGAAAGCAGCTAAGGTTGGGAGGAGATGATTAAAACAGGGTGGCGAAGTGGAGAGATTGGAACATTTGGCTAAAATGAAGGTAGGAGGACTGGCAATATATTGGAAAGAAAGGGGGAAGTAAATTGGCAAGATTAGGGATTCATACAGAATGGCAAAAGAGTATCATATTATCCCAGGACCAAACAGCATTGTTTCCAGGTTCACATTTCATAATTCATGTAATTTATTCTGCTAATTGTCAAAGATGTAACAAGTTAAACTGGCATTTGTTTTAATGCATAATGGCAAAAAACACAATATTATTTGACCCCCCCCATTCCATATGCCCCACCTGGACACTCCTATTTCTCTCCTTCCACCTATATTCCTTCCTCCAATTCACATCTTTTCTTATCTCACGCCTTTTGTATTTTATCTCTGGCCATCGTCTTATCATAACCCTCTCACATGTATCCACCTATCACTTATCAGGCTTTGCCCAGCCCCTCCTCTCTTCCAGCTTTCTCCCCCCCCCGCCCCCCACTCCACTGCCCACACTATGACCAGTCTGAAGAAGGATTCCAACCAACATGTCATAATGTTCACCAGAGATGCTGCCTGACCCGCTAAGTTACTCCAACACTTTGTGTCTTGTTTTACTAGACCAGCATCTGCAGTTCATTGAACCTACAATATAAAAGATTACATTTGCAACACAGTTTAACAAACTGCAGTTGTTTAGTTGAAGATTCATGAGTCAAGCAAGTCTGGATGAACCCGTTTTTTTTTGGTTTTGTTTACAAAACTTGGCAGAATTAATCCCTCTTGCAATTCAGACTGGGATAGAGAGACTCTGGGATAGTGGTGAAAACTGCCCAACGCATCACCGGTTCCACGCTCCCCTCCATTGAGTCTGTCCAAAGCAAGCGTTGTCTGCGAAGGGCGCTCAGCATCGCCAAGGACTGCTCTCACCCCAACCATGGACTGTTTACCCTCCTACCATCCGGGAGGCGCTACAGGTCTCTCCGTTGCCGGACCAGCAGGTCCAGGAACAGCTTCTTCCCTGCGGCTGTTACATTACTTAACTCTGCACCTTGGTGACTGCCACCACTCACCCCCCCCCCCCCCCCCCCCCCCCCCTTAATTCTGAAGTCATGTCCTCTTGTTTGAATCCCTATCCTCAAAGGGAAAAGCTTGTCCACATCAACTCTGTCTATCCCTCTCATCATTTTAAAGACCTCTATCAAGTCCCCCCTTAACCTTTGCACTACTACTACTGTTTGTACATATATATATTTTACTGCTCATTATTCTATGTTCGCTCCGCTGGGTGAGATGCTAACTGCATTTTGTTGTGTCTGTACTGTACACTGCACAATGACAATAAAGATTGAATCTGAATCTGATTGTATTCATCTCGGGCTCACACCTGGGCCACCGATCAGCCTAGCAAGGACCTCCTTGCTGAGGTCTTCTGTTGCCTGCCCTGATTGGTTCTTTTGTACCTTTGCTTCCAGTTCCTTCCCCCCACTCTACAGTCAGACAGAAGAAGGGTCCCAGCCAGAAGTGTCACCTATCCTTTTTCTCCTGAGATACTGCCTGACCCGCTGAATTACTCCAGCTTTTTGTGTATTTCTCTAGTAGAATGAAATCCTTATTCTCCTCATCTTCATAATGAGTAGCTGCCTGTTTAATTAACATTTTGAAAGCATTGGTAATGGCAACAACATCACTGCTGAGGTGTTATGGGCAATAAAGGATTTTGTAAAGCAGTATAATTTTGCTTGTGTTCACCCTGGTATGTCCAGCTGTATATGTCACGCACTGTATTTTCTGTAAACTTAATGGGTGAAGCAATAGAGAATAGATTATTTTAGGTTATCAGATGAAGGCAAGACAGGTTTACATTTTATTTATCCCTTGGCATTCCCTTATGCACATAAATTGTTTTGCTGCTCAGAGAAATGTTGCAATAACTAAGGCCACGGCACATTTGTGAAGAATTTCAAATCGAACTGACACTTAATAGTTATTAAATTCTGTCTGACTCACAAGCCTGAAGGGATCCTTGTCATTTTTTTGATGGGAAGAAGCATGTGAGCTGTTCTGGTGCTGTTGTGCTGACAGCGAATGGGGGCATTATGAAACACTCTAACTTCCTGGAAGCAGCTGGGGAGATAAGAAGCCAGCTGTAAAAACAGATAAATGCCATTTAATTTCCTTTGTACAAAATGACTTATTTTGTCCTTCTGCCACCTGCAGGAAATTGCACCAGCAGTTTGAGATGTATAAAGATCAGGTAAAGAAGATGGGTGATGAAGCACAGCAAGAAGAGGAACAGAAGAGTGATGCACCCACCTGTGGAATCTGTCACAAAACCAAGTTTGCCGATGGCTGTGGCCACATCTGTTCATATTGCCAAACAAAATTCTGTGCTCGGTGTGGAGGGAGAGTGTCGCTGCGATCAAACAAGGTACGTTGACAATGATGAATGAATATATGGATTGCTGATTATGACTAATCACCATCAACATCCTTCTCTGTTAAATATTTATCCTCAGTTCTCATTTTAATTTACATTTATTTCCTGATTGAAATGTTCCAGTTTTGGATCATTTTGTTCACAATTCTGAATGAAAACATTTACAGCTGTATATTTCAATGTACTATTCATAATCCTGAATTTCTTAGATTGAACCTCCACCAACAAGGATGTGAACTAGTAAATTGAGTGTGATGCTCACATTCCCATTTTCTTGGTTCAACAGTAATTCTGCCTGTCAAGGAAAGCCCTATATCAGTATGGTGAATTGTATAAATGATTTCTGTACTCAACACTTTGACAGTGATTTGACCTTAAGAACAACCATGATGGAAGACACCGCAGAGACAGCTCCCTCCGTAATTCCCTGCTCAATCCGTCCCTTCCCACCAAATCCACCCCCTCTCCTGGTACTTTCCCTTGCAATGGCAGGAAATGCTACACCTGTCGCTTTACCTCCCCCCTTGACTCCTTCCAAGGACCCAAGCAGTCGTTCCAGGTGAGGCAGAGGTTCACCTGCACCTTCTCCAACCTCATCTATTGCATCCTCTGCTCTAGGTGTCAGCTGATCTACATCGGTGAGACCAAGCGCAGGCTTGGAGATCGCTTCGCCGAACACCTTCGCTCAGTTTACAGTAACCGACCTGATCTCCCGGTGGCTCAGCACTTCAACTCCCCCTCCCATTCCGAATACGACCTTTCTGTCCTGGGCCTCCTCCATGGCCAGAGTGAGTCCCACCGCAAATTGGAGGAGCAGCAACTCATATTTTGTTTGGGTAGTAAAGACATGCTCATTGCTGACACCCTCTGTCGTGCCCCACGGGTATCCAGCGAACGACACCCCTATGAATGGGACGTGTTTACGGTTCTCAGCATTGACATTGTTCCCACGGAACGGTTGTGCCGCCTAGCCGAACGCACAGTCGCCGACAACACTCTCCAGCTAGTCTCATCCATCATCAAAAGAGTGATCAGTGTAGGAAGTGGGTGTTGGTATGAATCACACAGTAAGGTGGGGTTAGTGTTGCTATTCCTACTATGAGTGGTTCACATGCAGTAACCAATCTACAGGTAGTTTACACCCCAGCAGTATGAACATTGGCCTCCAATTTCAGGTAGTCCCTGCTTTCTCCCTCTTTCCCCTCCCCTTCCCAGCTCTCCCACAGCCTACTGTCTCCACCTCTTCCTTTCTTCTTCCCACACCCAACACCTCCACATCAGTCTGAAGACGGGTCTCGACCTGAAACGTCACCTTTCCCTTCGCTCCATAGATGCTGCAGCACCCGCTGAGTTTCTCCAGCTTTTTTGTGTACCATTGATTTTCCAGCATCTGCAGTTCCTTCTTAAACCCCTACTAAATTTGTTTCCCAAACTGGTACTTTTTTCTTGACTATTAGATTGACACACTGTAGCATTGAGAATAATAATCTGTCTAGATTTATGTGCCAGTATTTAAAGCAGCTGCAAGGTGCCTATGATCATCTGTATTTCCAAATATCAAAGGCAGATGGTGCAGTTGCCAAAATGCATGTGCAATTTCTGCTCCTTCAATTTGTCCTCTCCAAACCTTCCAAAATAATTCTAAACCCTTAAACACTATTGGCATGACAACAAACCAACTTTAAATCTCATGTTACTGAAAATGAAAGCAGTTATCAGCCTGGGGACACTCCATGGATTTCTGCTGATACAAAGGGCAACAATGATATCAAAAGAGCACTCGCTTCAGACAGAATACAGACTCCATGTTCTGGAACAGAAAATACAATGTTGGGTTTATGCATATTAATTTTATAGCAGCATTTTAAGGGTACGCCATAAATAAACTAAAAGTCAGATAGCATTTACAGAGCATCAAACATATGCCCAACCTAACAGTACTTAATGCAATGAAAGAAACGAGGAAGGACATTCTTGCTATTGAGGGAGTGCATCGTAGGTTTACAAGGTTAATTCCCGGGATGGCGGGACTGTCATATGCTGGGAGAATGGAGCAGCTGGGCTTGTACACTCTGGAGTTTAGAAGGATGAGAGGTGATCTCATTGACACATATAAGATTGTTAAGGGTTTGGACACGCTAGAGGCAGGAAACATGTTCCCGATGTTGGGGGAGACCAGAACCAGGGGCCACAGTTTAAGAATAGGGAGTAAGCCATTTAGAACAGAGATGAGGAAACACTTTTTCTCACAGAGAGTGGTGAGTCTGTGGAATTCTCTGCCTCAGAGGGCGGTGGAGGCAGGTTCTCTGGCTGCTTTCAAGAGAGAGCTAGATCGGGCTCTTAAAAATAGCAGAGTCAGGGGATATGGGGAGAAGGCAGGAACGGGGTACTGATTGGGGATGATCAGCCATGATCACATTAAATAGCGGTGCTGGCTCGAAGGGCCGAATGGCCTACTACTGCACCTATTGTCTATTGTAAAGCCTACATCATAAAATAAAAAATAAGAGCATGATAGCACGTTCCAATATTGCAATTTCGAAAATTATTCTCCAGATTCTGAAATGTACAAATGTTATTCATTTTCTTAAAAATCCATTACCAAATTTGAAGATGCTCCATGAAAATGGAGCATCCATGGATTTAAGAGAGAGTTAGATGGAGCTCTAGGGGCTAGTGCAGTCAAGAGATACGGGGAGAAGGCAGGCACGGGTTATTGATAGGGGACGATCAGCCATGATTACATTGAAGGGTGGTGCTGGCCCGAAGGGCCAAATGGCCTCCTCCTGCACCTATTTTCTATCTATCTAAAATATATAAGGGATGCCATTTATTTGAATATCAGGCAAAGTTTAATCTGGCATCTGATCTGTTGGGTCTGTCCCACCATCAAAGTTGTTTGTCCCCACTTTAGTCTTTAGAAATGTTGACATTTTAGGATCTAAGGGGATTGAATGAATTGGAGGCACACTTCAGTAAGTTTCAGTTTGTCAATGGTATAATAGTGTTGTCAGTATGATGAAAGCATATAAAAGATTAGTGGATCAGAGCATGAAGTGTCACGTTGTTTCACAACAAGATGTTTCATTCAGATGGATAAAGTGCTAAGAGCCAAGTGTTTCTCTTCAAAATGACGGAGGAGATTGCATCATTATAAGTTCTGGGAGAAATATTATTTGAATCTAAATCATAACTAAGAGAATTAGTTTTGATCAATCAACAACCAAACTCATTTTTGCACTTCCAACATTGGTGCTAAGTTCCAGGTAAATGGAAAGATTTCGCTGCGTACGTGCAAATGAATGAGGTATTAGACTTTCATAAAGACTTAATAATTCTCATGTTTAACAGGGAACGCAATGAGGGCAGAATGAAAGATCAGTGACAGAGAATTTTAGAGTAAGGCCTGGACTATTTAACATAATTTTAAAGTTGAGCAGAAATCAAACACACAAGCCAATTTTTTATCGTTCAATAAGACTTGCTGAAATCCTATCTCTGTTCTCTCATCAAATCAACATCTTTTGACATGGGGCTCAGTAATCTATCAAACCGATTTTCAAATACAATATACCGAGTAGAAATGCTGGAATAAAAATAGTTTGCCTCACTGGGCTATGGGCTATACCACAGCTCGTTGAGATCCTGGCTGGTATGTCAGCTTACTGTGTATATTACCACTTCCTTATGCTCCACAACAAAAAAATGTCAGCCTCAGATTTAAAATCAGTGATGTGGCGGCACTATAGCACAGCTGTCGAGTTGCTATATTACAGTGCTGGAGACCCAGGTTCGATCCTGGCTACTGGTGTTGTTTGTACTGAATGTGTTTGTTCACCCTGTGACCATGTGAGTTTTCTCCGCCTGCTCCGGTTTTCTCCCACATTCCAAAACATGCAGGTTTGTAGGTTAATTGGCTTCTGTAAATTGTCCCTAGTGTGTAGGATGGAACTAGTAATGGGCGGTTGGTCGGTGCGGATTTAGTGGGCCAAAGGGCCTGTTTGCATGCTGTATCTCTAAACTAAACTAAGTCTAGCCTCAATTCCCATTATGGACAAAAGTTTCAGTGTTCCCCATTATAAAGTAAATGTTTAGTTTAGTTTAGTTTAGATATACAGCGTGGAAACGGGCCCTTCGACCCAATTAGTGGGCACCGATCAGCGATCCCGCACATTAACACTACCCTACACACACTAGGGACAATTTTACATTTATACCAAGCCAAACCTACATACCTGTACGTTTTTGGGGAGTGGGAGGAAACTGAGGATCTCGGAAAAAAGCCATGCAGATCACAGGGAGAAGGAACAAACTCCGTACAGACTGCTTTAAGGCAGTAGCTCTAACACTGCACCACCGTGCCACCCTGAAATGTCGCCATTTAATTCCGGAAAGACATCGTTCAGGCTTTTGGATGATACTGCAATTGCTCTTCACTCCCACTCCTTGCACTGGAACTGCATGATGCTACGCCTCGTAACGAGGATAAATATTTTTTTCATGTATCCTGTCTCTTCTGTTTAATATTTGGAATTAAAAATAATCTAATCACACAATCGCTTTTTAGATTCTAGGAAATGTAACCCTATTTTGTGTGACAAAAACAGAAAATGCTGGAAAAAAACACAGCAGTCCAAGCAACATTTGTGGAATGGGAAATGGTCAATGTTTCATACTGTGACGGTACACAAAAATGCTGGAGAAACTCAGCGGGTGCAGCAGCATCTATGGAGCGAAGGAAATAGGCGACGTTTCGGGCCGAAACCCTTTCATACTATGACTATTTGTCAGCATTGGGAAAGAGAGATGCAAGCGGAAAGAAAGTGCTGGAGTAATTCACCAAGTCAGGCAGCATCCCTGGAGAACACAGATTGGTGAAGTTCCGGGTTGAGACTTCAGGCTTCTTCAGATGCAAGTTAGCTTTCAGTAGGAGTGAATTTGTGGTTGGGGCAGGGGAAGGAAGTGTAGCACAAAAGAGAGACTGTGGTAGAATGAGTCAAAATGGCTTAATGGAACAGTTACCAACACATCAAGCTGCTAGTTGTGCATCATGAGGTGCTAATGGTCAGGTGGTGAGTACCTGCCCGGCAGGCTACATTTGTACATGTAAGATAATAACATGAAGAATGCAAGAAAAACGGATTATTTCACCAGTAGCATGTCAGGGAGCATTTGTGGGAAGAAAATTAGCATTTCAAATGGAGAACTTTCAAACCTGAGAAAAAGAGAAATGAGGTAGTCTAGATAGCAGCAAAATGTAGGTAGAACAAAATGAGTGATTCAAGGCAGCTAGAGCAATGAAGTAAAGTTAAACTGCTATGTTGTAATCTGTTGCCAATGTAGTTCTGGTATCCTGGGACATGTTTGGCAAGCCAAACTATACACAGAGTGGAACAGAGAATAAGATGTCACTTGGAAATATAGAATGGAAGAAGGATTAGGTTGTCTGAAGTTAGAGAAAGCCAGAAGGATACACTGTGCCTAGAAGAAAGACGATGGGTTATTATTCAAGCTTGTTTTGTTTAAACAGTTCAGGAAGCCACAGGAAGAGATCATATTAGTAGTGGGATAGTGAATAAAAATGGCAAGCGACTGGAAACATGGTCCTACCTGCAGATTGAGTGTAGATGGTTCACAAACAAGTCACCCAATCTGTACTTGGTTTATCTGCTGTAGAGGAGTCCACATTGGGAACGCAGAATGCAGCATACTAGATTGGAAGACATGTAAGCCAATTGTTGCTTCATTGGCTCTCTGGATGGTAAGAATGGAAGGAGTTGAGGCCAGTTCATTGGCTATATTTAAGAGGGAGTTAGATGTGGCCCTTGTGGCTAAAGGGATCAGGGGGTATGGAGAGAAGGCAGGTACAGGATACTGAGTTGGATGATCAGCCATGATCATATTGAATGGCGGTGCAGGCTCGAAGGGCCGAATGGCCTACTCCTGCACCTAATTTCTATGTTTCTATGTTTCTATGTTTCTAAGTAAAAGGACAGGCGATTTGGTTCAGAGATACAGCCTAGAAACAGGCCCATTGACCCAACCATCATCAACTGGACGCACCAGTTCTATTCCATCCACTTTTTAATTTAATATTAACGTACATCTTAATCTTGTTGGGCCTTAACTAATATTACCATTGCACCATTTAGAGAGTAGTCTGTTGTTTTCTTTTCAGATTCAGCGTTGTACTCCAATTTGCCCATCTTGAAATCCGTTTGCACATTCGAGGTAGAGTCATACAGTGTGGAACCAAGCCCTTCGGCCCAACTTGCCCACACCAACGCAATATGTCCAATGCACACGTTCTATTTGCCTGCATTTAGACCGTATCCCTCTAACCCCATATCCTTGAATTCCATGTGCCTTAGTTCACTCAGTGCATTGAATATCTCTACAATATATGGATTCCATGTGTACTGTTTATACTGCAATGACAGCAATCAGCAAATCTGGATACAAGACTTTCCCATCAAAGCCGTTTTTAAAATATGGGGTTGTGGCCCCAACACTGACGAGTGATATGCTGCCAATTGAAGTACTTATAAAAAGCTCCACTCTCTATTTCCTGCTGCTCAGCCAGTTTCCTTCCTGGGAAAATAATATGACTTCACTTCAATGGACTTGAGCTGGCAGGGCTCGTGAAGAAATGACACAAATGTCTTTTGGAATTGCATATTAATAACATCCATGAAGGACATCTATTTCGCTAAGTTCTGGTCTCTCTCGCTATTCAGTGACGCCTTGACTGCTCTGGGCTAAATAAGATTTAAAATTAATGCTTTCATTGACTCTGTGGGATATGTAAAACATTTCCTATTTCAACCACACAGAAGCTGCCCTCTTCATCTTTATTTTCCATTATAATCTTGCTGCTGCTCCACACTCCCCTCACTTGCAGCTGCATAATCTCCACACTTTTCCCTTCCCTTCTCTTTCCAGAATTCTCTCTTCCAGAGAATGTTAGCAACCAATATCCACGACAAGACCATGGATTCTTGCAGCTATCATGTCTATCCTTCTTGTTTTGCCCTACTTCCTGTAGGGACTCCAATCCACTTCCCTTGTATTTTAGTCATCATCTTAACTTAGATCCATAAATTTAAATCTGTAAATTTAAATTGGTAACTGGATACCATTCAGTTTAACCTTGTTGGTGGGAAAATACCTACATTTCAGAATTAGTATGCAAAATATTAGATAAAGTGCACATATATTAGATTTCAATAAGAAGAGTGACGAAAGCAATATGACAGGTCATGATCGTAATGGAAGACATGAAGAGAGAGATCAGAGAGCGCGTGCACATATATCATTGAACGTTACAGGGCAGGTTGAATAGGCAGTTAAAAAGGATAGGGGATCCTGGTTTGATAAATGGAGGAATAGAGTACAAAGCAAAACAATCATAATGCGCTTCCAGAAAACATGGAAATGTGGAAACAAGGAACTGCAGATGCTGTTTTACAAAACAAGACTAAGTGATGGCGTAACTCAGCAGGTCAGAGAGCATCTCTGAAGAACATGGATCGGTGAAAATTTGGGTCGGGACTCAATTTGGGTCGGGAAGAAAGCTGGAAGTGAGGGGCAGCAGGACAAAGGCATTCAAAGTTACTCTAGCACCTTGTATCTCTATTATAAAGCAGCATCAGCAGTTCCTTTTTTCTACATTTCATTGCTCCACTGCAAAATCTCCTCAAGATATGCCTACTTTGGAAAGGTTCTCCTCCTCTCTCCAACAGAGGAGATCCTCTCTCACTGAGCCCTCTCTGTGATACCTGCTGCCATCTTGCTGTGTTACCTGCCAGGCATTACCTTCCCTTCTTCTAGAGTCATAGAGATGCAGTGTGGAAACAGGCCCTTCGGCCCAACTTGCCCACACTGGCCAACAAAATCCCAGCTACACTAGTCCCACGTTCCTGCGCTTTTTCAATATCACTCCAAACCTGTCCTATCCATGTACCTGTCTAACTTTCTTAAACGATGGGATAGTCCCAGCCTCAACTATCTCCTCTGGTAGCTGGTTCCATACACCCATCACCCTTTGTGTGAAAAAGTTACCCCTCGGATTTCTATTAAATCTTTTCCCCTTCTCCTTGAACCTATGTGCTCTGGTCCACGATTCACCTACTCTCGTCATGAGACTCCGTAGATCTACCCAATCTATTCCTTTCATGATTTGATACACCTCTATGAGATCCCCCTCTTCCAGCTTTCTTTCCGCCCCCCGCGCCCCTCTGCCCCCTATGATCTGTCTGAAGAAGGGTTCCGATTCAGAATGTTACCTATCCATGTTCTCAAGAGATGATACCTGACCCAGTGAGTTAGGGGCCTGTCCCACTTGGAAGACCTAATCCACGAGTTTAGAAGACCCTAGACGAGTTGAAATAAATGTCAAGGTCCGTGTTGATTCACCGAAGTAAAAGACCTCCTACGACCACCTACGACCCTCTACGACTATGTCTACGACCTCCTATGACCCTCCTCGACCTCAGTCTTCCACACCTAAGACCAACTACGACGAGCTACGAGTGGAAAATGATCACATGATAAAACTATGTCATGTTTGCATTTTTTTTCTCGGGCCAGTTACCGATCTACGACTACCTACGGCTACCATCACCACCTACTACGACCTACCTACAACCAACCTACAAGGAAACGGCCTGTCTCACTTTCATGACCTAATTCATGACCTCTGCCGAGTTTGCCTTTGACTCATACTCGCAGCATGGTCGTCACAAGGTCGTAGGAAGTCGTAGGTAGGTCGTAGCAGGCCGTGATGCAAGTCGTAGGTACTCGTGGCATCAAGTAGGTCGGGGCGTTTTTTCTAGCATGATGAAAAATGTCCACGAGTAAAAAAGGTCGAGAATTAGGTCGTGAAAGTGGGACAGGTCCTTAAAAAGTATCCATTTTTTCCATGCCGGCCTTTTTTTTACTCCTGGACATTTTTTATCGGGCAGGAAAAAACGCAGCAACCTACTTGAGGCCACGAGTACGCGGAGAACACTCACGAGCATGAGGAAGAGTTACGAAGACCTCCTACAACCTCGTGGCGACCATGCTGCGAGTATGAGTCAAGGGCAAACTCGACAGAAGTCTACAAATAGGTCGTGAAAGTGGGACAGGGACTTCACTCTCGCACTTTGTATCTTCTCCAGGAAACATAGGTTCAGCTACAACAGATCTATTATAAAACGATTTGGAGAGGGTGCAGAAGAAGTTTACCAAAGTGAGGCTTAAGTTATGATGCACATTAAAATTAGAGTTGTTCCCTCTGGAATAGAAGAGATTGTGATGAGATTGTGAATACAGAGTAGATTAAGAGAAACTTCATCATGGAGGAAGCATAAAGGACCAGGAAATAACAACTTGATATTTTGGCCTTGAAATTGGATTTTACTCTGTTCATAAGATCATAAGTGAAAATGTATCTATCTCTGCCTTAAATATATCCACTGACTCAAGGGCCTGTCCCACTTGCAAGACCTAATCCATGAGTTTAGAAGACCCTAGACGAGTTGAAAATGATGTCAAGGTCGTGTTGACTCGACGAAGTAAAAGACCTCCTACTACCTCCTACAACTATGTCTACAACCTCCTACGACCCCCCTCGACCTCAGTCTTCCACACCTAAGACCAACTACCACTAGCTACGAGTGGGAAATGATCACATGATAAAATGATGTCATGTTTGCATTTTTCTCGGGCCAGTTACTGACCTACGACTACCATCACGAACTACTACGACTACCTACGACCTACCTACGACCTACCTACGAGTAAAAAGTATCAATTTTTTCCATGCCGACCTTTTTTTTTACTCGTGGACATTTTTTTTATCTGGCTGGAAAAAAACGCCGCAACCTACTTGAGGCCACGAGTACGCGGAGACCACTCACGAGCATGAGGAAGAGTTACGAAGACCTCCTACAACCTCGTGGCAACCATGCTGCGAGTATGAGTCAAGGGCAAACTCGGCAGAGGTCGCCCATTAGGTCGTGAAAGTGGGACAGGGGCTTCAGCCTCCACAGCCGTCTGCGACAAAGAAATCCACAGATTCACCACCCTCTGACTGAAGAAATTCCTCCTCATCTCCTTCCTAAAAGAATGTCTTTTAATTCTGAGGCTGTGACCTCTACTCCTAGACTCACCCAATGGTGGAAATATTCTCTTAACATCCACTCTATCCAAGCCTTTCACTATTCTGTATTTTTCAATGAGGTCCCCCCTCATTCTTCTAAACTCCAGCTAGTACAGGCCCAGTGCCGTAAAAAGCTCATCATATGTTAACCTACTCATTCCTGGGACCATTGTTGTAAATGGCCTCTGGACTTTCTCCAGAGTCAGCACATCCTTCCTCAGGTATGCTGCCCAAAATTGCTCACAAATGCAGGACGCAGTTTTCTCAACAGGACCAGGTTCAATTGAAATATCTGAGAGGGGCAATAGTCTGATGCCTTGGCATCGATATTGTGGTTGCCATGGTGGAAAGAATGGTTGCAGGGGAGAAGGATATTTTTTTTCACTTAAAGGGAGATGAAAGCTTTTAGAAGAGAAATGTGTAGTTGAGCATTGATACTGAGTACCAAGGTAAAGCGAGAAAAAAGCTGCTGTCATCAGAGGAAGAGTGTGACAAAAAGGTCCCCAGCAGTCTTTCTGGCATGAAAAGTCCCACTCAATCGGGCAATGCAATTATGATTTTTTTTTCCTCAAGAAATGTTGTCAGGGAGAGATGCAACCATTGTGCCAAGCTGTTTCAGTGATGAAATCATGGAATGTTGCCTTGATGTACTGATAAATACAGATAGCCCTGCAAAGGGAAGGTGAGAAGGATTATGACAACTCTTTCATGCACAGGGGTCTTGGTTGATTGTTGGTGGTGAACTTTGGTGCCCAGAAAGACTAATATTGTTTGAATTCAGCAGGCTTCTTGTGAGAAACATCTCTAGGTGAAACATCTTTTCCACCCAGAGAGTTGTGAATTTATGGAATTCCCTGCCACAGAGGGCAGTGGAGGCCAAGTCACTGGATGGATTTAAGAGAGAGTTAGATAGAGCTCTAGGGGCGAGTGGAGTCAAGGGATATGGGGAGAAGGCAGGCACAGGTTATTTATAGGGGACGATCAGCCATGATCACAATGAGTGGCGGTGCTGGCTCGAAGGGCCGAATGGCCTCCTCCTGCACCTATTTTCAATGTTTCTCTTATTGCCAAAGTATTCAATGCTACTCTTGTCGGCAGTTGAAAGGTGAAATGATTAGGTTTCTCCTCCAACAGCCTCTCGGCCATCTGTTCACTTTGACCCTGATACTCTCCTGCCTGTGTCTTGTGCTCAGCTTCTGCAAGCTGCTCTTCCGCCAGCATTGGCTGGTGTTGTTCAATTGTTAGGATGCACAGCATATAGCACACCTTAATATAGTCCTTGCATTTGCTGGGTCGATGCTCTAGTGCGTCCCAAGACAGCTGCTATATTGGAATCTCATTTTTAGAAGACCAATGTCTTTATCCACAGTGATTCTGCTGCTCAACTGACTTTTGTTGTTATTGACACAGAGCTGATAGGATAGGGCTGAGAAATAGCCTTGTCCTCCATTTTCTATCGATCTGGACAGTGGTGGCTGCGGGGAATGCCTGGTAGTGTGGTCTCCCCGAGACTAAGGCAGCATGCGTGCTTGGCATTCGCTATCAGGAAATTTCTCTCATGATCAACAACCACCTGAGTGTTGAGGCAGATTGGATTATCAGTCAGAATTAAAGATAGACACAGAATGCTGGAGTATCTCAGCGTGTCAGGCAGCATCTCTGGAGAAAGAGAACAGAGAACAACAGTCAACAAAATAGAGAGAGTACAGAGGAGATTTACTAGAATGTTGCCTGGGTTTCAACAACTAAGTTACAGAGAAAGGTTGAATAAGTTAGGTCTTTATTCTCTGGAGCGCAGAAGGTTATGGGGGGACCTGATAGAGGCATTTAAAATGATGAGAGGGATAGACAGAGTTGATGTGGACAAGCTTTTCCCTTTGAGAACAGGGAAGATTCAAACAAGAGGACATGACTTCAGAATTAAGGGACAGAAGTTTAGGGGTAATATGAGAGGGAACTTCTTTACTCAGAGAGTGGTAGCGGTGTGGAATGAGCTCCCAGTGGAAGTGGTGGAGGCAGGTTCGTTGGTATCATTTAAAAATAAATTGGATAGGCATATGGATGAGAAGGGAATGGAGGATTATGGTATGAGTGCAGGCGTGAGGTGGCACTAAGGGAAAAAACATTGTTCGGCACGGACTTGTAGGGCCGAGATGGCCTGTTTCCGTGCTGTAATTGTTATATTATATGGTTATAGAACAGTGTTGGGTTGAAACCTTCTTCAGACTGAGAAAAGGTCAGAACAAATCAGGGCCAGTAACTGATGATCTCAAGAAGGGTGGAGCCCATAATGGCCCATTGTTAACCATAGTGGTATAAACCAAAGATCTTAGAGCAGAGCCATAGTAGCTGATGGGTAACCGGCTTCTGTCATGGCGGCATCATCTACAAGCGGAACGTACTGCTCCACTATAATTGCAGGGTTCTTTGTAAATACCACAGTTCCACACTTTAATTCTTTTTTTTTTAATAATAAGTGCTCTAACAATAGTAAAAAAGACTTTGGTAATTAAAACTATTGGAATTACTTTTGAGGCACCTCTGCGATTCATCTCCTGTACATTACACCCCCAATAATAGGTTGCCGACCCCTGGACTAAACCAAACCCTTGATCCTGTCCCACCAGCCTTTGTGTTCATTGATATTTCATTCACAATATTAGGATTCCGTAGAGGGAGAGAGAGAGATAGGTTGAATGAATGAATGAATGGATGAATGAATGAATGGATGAATGAATGAATGAATGAATGAATGAATGAATGGATGGATGGATGAATGAATGAAAGAAAGAAATAAAAAGGTTGCTCAACAAATAATTATAGATCACAAGAAAAAAACAAGAGAATATATATATGTGTGTTATATATTTATGTACGTTTATGTCACATATATATATATATATATATATATATATATATATATACATTATATATATATAATATATATATATATATATAATTAATAAATATGTGTTTATGTATATATAAGAAAATAGAAAAATATATATGTATGTGTTATATAATTATATGCATCTATATCACATTTATATATGTGTAATTCACACACACACATATATATATATATATAACAAATATATATCTGTTATATATATATATCAATATAATTGCCTTTAAGGGTGCATACAAGCAGTTGTGAACAATGGGATTAGATGAATTAAGGAGTGCAAGTTTAATACAATAATCAATTCAAACACAGGGCATGAGCCATTTAAAAAGAAACATTTAAAAAACATTTAAAACATTTAAAAACAAGCAAACTGTTCGCCCGCAAAGCTGATTACACTGCGAGAGGCATAACTGAAGTCGGGTCGGGATTACTGAAATGGCGGAAGTTCCGTTCCGATGCGTACTACACGTCAACCCATTGGATTTTGCAGTAGTGGTCTATCTTGCTCCACTCTAAGATCTTTGGTATAAACTAACATCCAGAGTTCCTTCATACACATATCAGTCAGAGCTTTTGTGAAACATGGGAGTAGTCATTGACTATCTGTACACATAGGTAGACAACAATGCAGTCTACTTCCAGTGTTCAAGATACCACCTAGTCAAGTGCTTCACTTTCTTATTTTTAGATAGTTATTTTCTGCAATGCTGAATAAGGAGCAAATATTGCCAGGATGCTCAGTATAATTGTCATGTTCTTCAAAATAGAGAGGGCAAATAGTGTATTTGTTTAACAGTTTATCTTAAAGATGATCCTGTAGGAGTTCAATCACCCCTTATTACTGTTCTGGACTGGATTGGATTTACTATAAATTTACTTCTAGATACGATTAAATAGCAATGTAATATTTTTAAGATATCAATGCTTATCAATGAGAAACAATTTGAAGGGATTTAACATTAAGGATCACCTGATCCATATAAAGACATTGGCTAACATTCGGTCTGGACAGATTTAGCAGTTTTGCTCACATCCAAATTACTTTGCAAACTTACACATGGAGCTCTGTGATTGCAGCAGGCTGGAATGAGAACAAAGTGTCCAATGCTTCATGTCATTTGAAACTTGTTTGAACAAACAATTGTCATTGTGCCATCTCACACACTGAATAGAGTTGTTTCAACACTAGCCAGTGCTGCTTCAGACAACCACATCTCCTCAGAAGTCTCCAAAGTCCTTAGAGTATCAAAAAAAAAAAACACAGTTAAGGCTGCATGTCACAGACAGGTATTGATTTTGCCCCAATACTTCTCCTGATGTTGACAAGCAATAGAGATCATATTTGTTGCTCCTTGGCTTGCTTATGCATTGTATTCATGAACAAATGAACAAGAAGATTCTGATTCGGAATGTTGCCAGCTTTGGAAAGAAGTAAAGTCCCACGATAGTTACCCGATCAACTGTTCAACTTGAAAATAGACGTACATCACATTTACATCTCAGAATCAGGCCTTTCACCACAACATGTTCAAGTGATTGATAGACTCCATATCGTTCTTTTCTAACATTAATTCATCTTAACCTATTACAAATCTGTTCCTATTTGTATTTCCCTCACTTCATTTAACAATTGTTCCTTTGAATATATAGTATCTGTGCTGTTCACTTCAACCACTTCCAATAGTAAGGTTGTAATGCAATGAGTAAAGATAAAGTCATAGAGCTATACATTATGGAAACAGGCCATTCAGCCCAACTTGCCCATGTCGGCCAAGAAGCCCCGTCTATGCTAGTCCCACCTGCCTGTGTTTGACTCCTATCTGTCTAAACATTTGCCGTACATGTACCTGTACAAATGTATTTTAAGCGTTTTTATAGTACCTGCCTCAACTAACTCCTCTGGCAGCTCATTCCATATATTCCATAATTGCCGCTCAGGTTCCTATTAAATCTTTCCTCTCTCACTTTAAACTATACCCTCTGGTTCCTAATTCCCTTACTCTAAAGTAACTCAGTGGGTCAGGCAGCATCTCTGGAGAAAAAAGGTTGGGTGCTGTTTTGGGTTGTTGTCCTTCTTAGAAACTTAGAAACATAGAAAATAGGTGCAGGAGTAGGCCGATCATCCCACTCAGTATCCTGTACCTGCCTTCTCTCCATACCCCCTGATCCCTTTAGCCACAAGGGCCACATCTAACTCCCTCTTAAATATAGCCAATGAACTGGCCTCAACTACCTTCTGTGGCAGAGAATTCCACAGATTCACCACTCTCTGTGTGAAAAATGGTTTTCTCATCTCGGTCCTAAAAGATTCCCCCTTTATCCTTAAACTGTGACCCCCTTGTTCTGGACTTCCCCAACATCGGGAACAATCTTCCTGCATCTAGCCTGTCCCTTAATTTTGTATTTTGTAAGTTCTTCAGCCAGTTTAGTTTATGTTTGTCACGTGTGTCGAGGTACAGTGAATAACCTTTGTTGCATGCTATCCAGTCAAAGAAAAGACTGTACATGATTGCAATCAAGCCTTCCACAATACACGGATAAATGATAAATGGTATAATATTTTGTACAAGATAAAGCCTGATTAAATATAGTTCAATGGTCTCTAATGAGGTAGATGGCACTTCACTAGTCACAAGCCTTCAGTCTGAAAATCAACTACCTCCATGACTTTCTGCTTCCTTCCATGATGCCAATTCTCTATCCAGCCAGCGAACTCTCCCTGGATCCCACGCGATATAATAATAAATTATTATCTGATTTTTGTTTTTATTTTTTAATTCAATGCTGATTTCATGCTTTGTCCCATGTAACAATCACTCATTCATGATTAAATATGGAGGTTGTGATGTATAAAAAGCAGAGAATGTGAAAGCTGGTCGACATATTAAGCAGCATCTGTGGAGAGGTGTCTGCTACCTGATCTCTTAGTTGTTTCCAGCATTTTCAGTTTGATTCCAAATCTCCAGAATCATAGAAACATAGAAACATAGAAATTAGGTGCAGGAGTGGCCATTCGGCCCTTCGAGCCTGCACCGCCATTCAATATGATCATGGCTGATCATCCAACTCAGCATCCCTTACCTGCCTTCTCTCCATACCCCCTGATCCCTTTAGCCAGAAGGGCCACATCTAACTCCCCCTTAAATATAGCCAATGAACTGGCCTCAACTACCCTCTGTGGCAGAGAGTTCCAGAGATTCACCACTCTCTGTGTGAAAAAAGTTCTTCTCATTTCGGTTTTAAAGGATTTCCCCTTTATCCTTAAGCTGTGACCCCTTGTCCTGGACTTCCCTAACATCGGGAACAATCTGCAGATTTCCCCTTTTAATTATATGTATTTATCACCGCCAGAATGTCTGAGGTACTCAACAACTAGTGAATGCTCAAATCACATTGGTTTAGGGAGCTTTGATAGCCATTTTTCACACAGCAAGATCCCACAAGAAGAATCAATAACTAACGCCCAACACCTCCGCTCAGTTCGCAATAATAATAATAATAATAATAATGCGTTTTATTTGCTGGCGCCTTTCTGGACACCTAAGGACACCTTACAGGACATAAAATCACAATACATTTATCAATATTAAAATCAAGTTGATTAAAAACAAAAAACAAAAAAAAAATAAAAAAATACACAAAACATTTTAAGTCATTAAAATCAGGGTGAATCAATCAATCAATCAACCTTTATTGTCATCTTGCAAGCAACAGTTGTTACAGTGCTTGCAAGATCTTGAGATTCTCGCGATAGAGCAGTGCAAGACCCCCTCCTCTCCCGGAAGTGCGGGGTTTGCAGATGTAAACAAACATGGTGGAAGTTATGTTGGGTATGCTAATCTAAACAGGTGTGTTTTGAGTTGTGATTTGAATTGATCGATAGTGTCCAGGTGAGGGATGGGAGGTGGGAGAGTGTTCCAGAGACGTGGGGCAGAGCAGCTGAAGGCTCTGGCACCCATGGTGCTGAGTCTAAATGTGGGAACAGTTAAAATTGCAGCTGAGGAGGAACAAAGTGACCGGGAAGGAGTGTATGGTAGCAGCAGGTCAGAGAGGTATTGGGGAGCACGGTGGTGTACGGCTTTGAAGGTCAGCAGTAAAATCTTGTAGTTAATCCGGTGGTGCACAGGGAGCCAGTGGAGCTGAGTGAGGATGGGTGTGATGTGGTCCGATGATCTGGTGCGGGTGATGATCCGGGCTGCAGAGTTCTGAATGCATTGGAGGCGATGAAGAAGTTTATTGGAGGTGCAAGTGAGGAGGGCGTTGCAGTAATCGATGCGGGATGTGACCAGAGCGTGGATGAGGACTTTTGTATTGTCTTTGGAGAGGGAGGGGCGGAGTCTGGAGATGTTGCAGAGATGAAAGTATGCAGAGCGTGTGATATTGCTGATGTGGGGGCCAAAGGAAAGTGTACTGTCCAGAATGACGCCGAGACTTTTGACACGGGAGGAGGTGGGTTATGGGTGAGATCAACTGAAATGGTGAACGGGTGGGTTTTGGAGAGTTTGGACTTTGAGCCAATTAGCATGATTTCTGTTTGATTTCCATTGAGTTTTAGAAGGTTGAGTGACATCCAGTTGCTGATAGCTTGAAGACAGGTGGTGAGGGCAGTTGGGGGAAGGGAGGTGTTTGGTTTTGTGGAGAGGTAAAGTTGTGTATCATCGGCGTAGCAGTGAAAATTGATTCCAAAATGACGGAGAATATTGGCAAGAGGTTGAATATAGATGATAAAAAGCAGTGGCTCCAGCACCAATCCCTGAGGAACACCATGGGTGACTGTGGCATTTGTGGATGTGACTTTATTTCCCTGGATGAACTGTTTTCTGTCGTTTAGATAGGACCTGAACCAAAGTAGTGCATTGTTGTTGATGCCGGTGGCAGATAGACGTTCCAGAAGAATTGGGTGGGAGATGGTGTCAAAGGCTGATGTGAGGTCGAGGAGGATCAGGATGGATAAGTGGCCGGTGTCAGCTGCGAGAAGGAGATCATTTGTAATTTTTACCAAGGCTGTTTCAGTGCTGTGATTGTGGCGAAAACCGGACTGAAATGGTTCATAGAGGTTATTGTTTTGAAGGTGGACTTGAAGTTGTGTCGCTATTGTCCTTTCCAGAAGTTTAGTGATGAATGGGAGGTTGGAGATGGGGCGGTAGTTATTTGGATTGTTTGGATCAGAACCTGGTTATTTTAGAATCGGGGTGACCGAAGCTGTTTTGAGAGATGTAGGGACAGTAGCAGTTGATAGGGAGGGGTTAATTATGGACATTATGATGGGTGAGATAGAGGGCAGACAGGATTTAACCAGGACAGTAGGGATGGGATCAAGCAAGCAGGAGGAGTTCTTGGACTTGGTGATGAGTTTAATTATTTCTTCGACTGTTGGAAGCTGGAAAGTTGATAGGGTGGAGAGTGGGGAGTCCAGTGTGGAAGTCCAGGGTGGGCTGTTGCGAGCAGAAGCTGAGAAAGAGTTCAATTGGTGATGAATGCTGGTGATTTTGGAACTGAAGAAGTCCAAAAACGTATTACACTGAGCAGTGGAGGTGAGGTGATTCGTGGTTTCAGGAGGCTTAAGTTGTTTGTTCTTCTTCTTTTCGTGTCTTTGAAGCTGGTTGGTTATATGACAGTTTCCCATTCCTTTACACAGTCCTTTGCGTTTTTATTGAACACTGCAAGATCCTTTGGGCTGCACTGGTTGGGTAGTTTGTTGACAGTAGAGAATAAAGTCCGAGTGTTATTTTCACTGTTGTTGATGATGTTGGAGTAGTAGGAGGATTTAGCAGCAGTCAGGGCATTTTATATGAGAGAAGATGATCTGTATGCATTTGGTGGTGAATAGTTAGTCCAGTTTTCTTTGTAAGTCTCTCCAGACGCCGGCCCACCATTTTCATATGGCAGAGTTCAGTGTACCACGGAGATGACCTGCTAAAAGAGACTGAACGGGTTTTCAGAGGAGCCAAGGAATTTAATGAATGGGATAGTCATTGTAGTGATCAACCAGGTTAGCAATGCAGAGTGGGGGGAAATAGGATGAAGGGAGTTACTGTTGAGTTCCACTTGATGAATGTTTTTCAGATTACGGAAGGATATGGAGCGCTTCAGATTGTGTTTAGGGAGTGGCAGATTAATATCAAAAAGGACAGTTTTATGGTCTGAAATGGGAAGCTGTAGATTTAAGATTGTATGATGTCACTCTAGAGCAACAGACTAAATCTAAAATATGGCCTTTATTATGGGTTGGGAACTCGATGTACTGAGTGAGGCCAAAACTATCCAGAACAGAAATAAAATCTTTAGTAAAGGTGTCAGTATGTTTATCTAAATGAATATTGAAATCACCCATTAAAATGATATTGGGGGACATGGCACATAGCCCAGATAAAATAGCAGTGAGTTCACTAATAACAACTGTAGAAGGCTTTGGAGGACGATAGATAGACACTATGAGGGTGGGTGTACACCTATGTAGTTGAGCAGTCAGGATTTCGAACGAGGATGGCTCTGTGACTGAGACTGACGAGATCTTGAGATTCTCGCGATAGAGCAGTGCAAGACCCCCTCCTCTCCTGGAAGCGCGGGGTTTGCAGATGTAAACAAACTCAGGAGGTATGGCTTGGTTGAGGTGGAGGTAATCATCAGGCTGTTGCCAAGTCTCAGTAAGACACAGAAAGTCAAGTTTTGAATCCGAAGTGAAGTCCGAGATGAGAGGGGCTTTGTTGGAGAGAGATCTGACGTTGAAGAGTGCAAATTTGGATCCATTTGAGGGAACTAAGTAGCGGGGGGGAGGTATCAAGGGGGGAAATAACGGCAGGGGTAGAGGAAATAGAGCAGGGTATCAGTGGGGAAGCGGAAAGTCAAAATGTGACAGGAGACAGAATGTGTGAAGATAAAGCTTTAGATGTAAAAGGGGCAAAAACGGAAAGGAAGGGTAGTAAAATTCATCTGAAAGTGCTTTATCTAAATGCACGGAGTATTCGTAATAAGATAAATGAATTAACGGTGCAATTAAGTATATATAGTTATGATATCGTGGCCATTACGGAGACATGGCTGCAAGGGGATCAGGACTGGGAGTTAAATATAGAGGGGTACTCGACAATTAGGAAAGATAGACAGGAAAGAAAGGGAGGAGGGGTGGCCCTTTTAATAAGGGAGGGAATAACGGCAATAGAGAGGAAGGATATTGCGTTGAAGGATCAGGATAGTGAAACAGCTTGGGTACAGATAGAGAATAATAAGGGGAAAAAAACACTAGTGGGTGTAATTTATAGACCTCCAAATAGCTGTGACGCTGTTAGTCAGAACATAAATCTGCAAATAGTTGACGCATGTAAAAAGGGAACTGCTGTAATCATGGGGGACTTCAATTTTCATATTAATTGGGCAAACCAAACTGGGCAGGGTAGACTAGAGGAAGAGTTTATAGAATGTATTAGAGACGGGTTCCTAGAACAGTATGTCACAGAACCGACAAGGGGGGAGGCAATCTTGGATCTGGTCCTGTGTAATGAAGCAGGATTAATTAAAAATGTCATAGTTAGGGACTCGTTGGGAACAAGTGACCACAATATGGTCGAATTCCATATTCAAATAGAAGGGGAGCAGGTTGAAACTCAGGCTAGGGTGCTTAGTCTAAATAAGGGGGATTATGAAGGTATGAGGACTGAGCTGATCAAAGTTGACTGGGATAGCAGACTCAAGAATAAGACGGTACATGAGCAGTGGTGTACGTTTAAGGGTATACTGTATAACCTTCAAGAAAAATTTATTCCTATGAAGAAAAAAAGGGGTAAGGGTAAGAACAGTCAGCCATGGCTCAGTAAAACTATAAAGGATAGTATTCGGCTGAAGGCAAGGGCATATAAGGTAGCCAGAGATAGTGGGAGGGTAGAGGATTGGGAAGCATTTAAAGGTCAGCAAAAAATAAACTAAGAGATTAATTAAGACGGGGAAAATAGACTATGAAAGGAATTTAGCGAACAACATAAAAACTAATAGTAAGAGTTTTTATAGCTATATAAAAAGAAAAAGGGTGGCTAAGGTGAACGTTGGTCCATTGGAGGGTGAGACTGGAGAGTTGTTGGTGGGGAACATGGAAATGGCAAAGGCATTAAACGAGTATTTTGTATCAGTCTTCACCATAGAAGACACAAAAAATATTCCAACGCTGGATAAACAGGGGGCGGTAGGAATGGAGGAGCTAAATACTATTAAGATCACCAAGGAGGTGGTATTAGGGAAATTAATGAGACTGAAGGAGGATAAATCCCCTGGGCCTGATGGATTACATCCAAGGGTCTTGAGGGAGATAGCGGTGGGGATTGTGGATGCATTGGTGATAATTTTCCAAAACTCCCTGGAGGCAGGAACGGTCCCAGTGGATTGGAAAATGGCCAATGTAACACCTATATTTAAAAAAGGAAGTAAACAGAAGGCGGGTAACTATAGACCGGTTAGTCTAACATCGGTGGTGGGTAAAATGTTAGAGACAATTATTAAAGAAACACTAACGGGGCACTTGGATAAACATGACTTCATCGGACAGAACCAACATGGTTTTGTGAAGGGGAAGTCCTGGTTAACGAATCTGCTCGAATTCTTGGAGGAATTAACAACCCGGGTGGAGAAAGGGGAACCGGTGGATGTGGTTACTTGGACTTCCAAAAGGCTTTTGACAAGGTGCCACATAAGAGACTATTGCTAAAAATAAAAAAATTATGGGATTGGGGGTAATATATTAGCATGGGTAGAGGATTGGCTAACAAATAGGAAGCAGAGAGTGGGGATAAATGGTTCATACTCGGGATGGCAACCGGTAACTAGCGGGGTTCCGCAAGGGTCGGTGTTGGGACCCCAGTTGTTCACAATTTATATAAATGATTTGGAGGAGGGAACCAAGTGTAATATATCAAAATTTGCGGACGATACAAAAATGGGAGGAAAAGTAGGGGATGAGGAGGATAGGAAGAGTCTGCAAAAGGATATAGATAAGCTAGGTGAGTGGGCAACAACTTGGCAGATGAAATTTAATACTAATAAATGTGAAGTCATTCACTTTGGGAAAAAAAATGATAGGGCAAGTTATTTTCTAAATGAGGAGGAGCTGCGTTGTAATGCAACGCAAAGGGATCTAGGGGTATTAGTACATGAATCACTGAAAGTTAGTATGCAGGTGCAGCAAGCAATCAGGAAGGCCAATGGAGTTTTGGCCTTTATTGCTAGGGGGATTGAGTATAAAAACACGGAGGTCTTGCTGCAGCTGTACACAGTATTAGTGAGACCACATTTGGAATACTGTGTACAGTTTTGGGGTCCATACTTAAGAAAGGATGTACTAGCCCTGGAGGCAGTGCAGCGAAGGTTTACAAGATTAATTCCTGCAATGAGGGGATTGACATATGAGGAAAGGTTAAGTAGGCTGGAACTCTACTCTTTGGAGTTTAGAAGAATGAGAGGCGATCTCATTGAAACATATAAGATCGTGAGGGGCCTTGATCGGGTGGATGCACCGAGGATGTTCCCAATGATCGGGGAAACTAGAACTAGGGGACATAGTTGCAGAATAAGGGGGGGCTCTTTTAAAACTGAGATGAGGAAGAACTTCTTCACCCAGAGGGTGGTTAATTTTATGGAATTCACTGCCCCAGGGAGCAGTGGAAGCAGAAACTTTAAATATATTTAAGACTAAAATAGATGGTTTTTTAGCTGCCAAGGGGATAAGGGGCTACGGGGAGAGGGCAGGGATATGGACCTAGGTATGGTTAGTATAGTAAGACCTGAGTGATCTCCTGGACAAGTGTCGATCGCCTAGATTGGGGTCGGAGAGGAATTTCCCGGATTTTTTTTCCCGAATTGGACCTGGGTTTTTATCCGGTTTTTTGCCTCCCCCAGGAGATCACGAGGTTCTTGGGGTGGAGAGGGGTGATAGCGGTATAAAGGGGAGGGGAGTGTCTTGTGTTCTGTGTCTTGTGTCTACTGTTTGTAGGTAAGTGTGTCTGTTTAGTGTTCAGCCATGAGCGAATGGCGGTGCGGGCTCGATGGACCTGGTGGTCTGCTCTCGCACCTACTTTCTATGTTTCTATGTTTCTATGGAACGGCGGGGTGAGCTAGCAGAGGAGCTAACACACTGTGGTCAGCAGCTCGACCCATGTTGTGTGGTTTCTGAGGACCTGTGGACCAACGGGAGCTGATGGAGTTTGAGTTATTGTTGGAGAAGTTCCTGCGGGATCCACGGTGGATGTATCTTGGTCGACGGAGAATGTCTCGGTGGCTGAGGAGGCAGGAAGGAAGCTCGGAGCGGAATTGACGCTGGTGGAGTTCTGCTGTCGACTAGGATAGCCGTGGGGTGGCTGTCACTGCGGTGAAAAGCAGGACAATCCAAAGCAGCATTTTGCACGTCCACATCTTGCAGCTCCGGTGGTGCTGTGGGCTGGTCTAAATCCGACAGCAGGCTGTGAGACTCCGGCTACCACAGCTGACACAGGTGCTATCAGCAGCAGCAGGGTAAGCCACACGTGATGCCGAAAAGATTCAACAAATGCCACAAGGGCAACGGCAGAGGATAATCAGTCCAACAAGTTCAAGAAAAACATTTGGATCGAACAATAATAGTGAACACAGTTAGTAGGCTGTGTAAAATTAGCTAACAGACAAAACAAAACAAAACAAAACACAAAGTCCGGTGAGCAGCGGTAGCCAGCTGTGCCAGCGTTCACTCGACCAGAACCGTTTGCAGTAACCAACTTGATCTCCCGGTGGCTCAGCACTTCAACTCCCCCTCCCATTCCAAATCCAACCTTTCTGTCCTGGGCCTCCTCCATGGGCAGAGTGAATCCCACCGCAAATTGGAGGAGCAGCACCTCATATTTCGCTTGGGTAGTTTACACCACAGCGGCATGAACATTGACTTCTCCAATTTCAGGTAGTCCCTGCTTTCTCCCTCCTTCCCCTCCCCTTCCCAGCTCTCCCACAGCCCACTGTCTCCGCCTCTTCCTTTCTTTTTTCCTGCTCCCCCCTCCCCATCCTCCCCGAAGAAGGGTCTCGACCCGAAACGTCACCTATTCCCTCGCTCCATAGATCCTGCCTCACCCGCTGAGTTTCTGCGGCATTTTTGTCTGCTAACCATATATTATTGGTTTTCTGACATTGGTGGAAATCCACCACTCTTCTAATAGCGCTATTGTAACATCATGAGTTCTTTTACATCTTGAATTAGTTAATTACTGAAATGGGTTACTTCATGTTCTCTGAAGACTCACTTTATGCATTCATTGTTTAATTGCTCTGATCTGTTAAGGTTTCAAGGTAAGTTTATTGTCACATGTTCCAATTAAGGTACAGTGACATTCACTTTACCATACAGCTATACTAAAGAGCAACAAGACACACAACTACTTAAAAATTAACATAAACATCCACCACAGCAGATCCCCGTTCCTCCCTGTGATAGAAGGCAATAAAGTCCGATCTCCTTACTCTTTATTCTCCTGCGGTGAATCAAAGGATCCAGTGTCCAGTCTAATTGTAGTAAGTCCGTCTCTTAGAATGATATAATACAAATGAGTAGCAAGTACATAGCTATATTACTGGTCAGATTTCAACAATGATAGAATATATGAGCACATGAAGGTCCTCTGTACCTCGAGATTGCCCCACTATTCAACAAGAACCATCTGCCATTCCTCCGCCCATTGGCCCATTTTGATCAAGTTTGCATCGTAACCTTTGATGACCTTCTGCACGGTCCACTGTGCCACCAATTTTAAAGTAATGTGTAAACCCACTCGCCATGCCACCTATATTCATATCCAGATTATTACTATAAATAACTAACAACACTGGATCCACCACCAATCCCTGTGGCACACCACTTGTTACAGACCTCCAGTCTGGATTAATAACTCTCTCCCACCATTCTCTCTCTCCTACCTTCCATCCAACTTTGTATCCAGTTGGTTAGCTCATCTTGTTTCTATGTGTGATCTAACATCCCAGTCAACTTCCCTTCAACTTCAAGATATTTACCATCTAAGAATTTCTAGCATTTCCTGTTTTTATTGCAAATTTCGAACATCACTTTTTTAACATGTTCATTTATTTTTGTACAACATTGATGCTCCTTAATTAAATGTTCTGTACATCTTTGAATTTTGTAAATCTAAATCAATGGCAATTTGTTATTCCAACACATTTTACATGGATTTCGGTTTCCAAAAAAGTGAATTATGAAACATGTAATGCATAAATGACTACTTTTATTTGTAATAATTGTTCTGAATTTTAATATGTTTGGCAGTCGTATTCTGTTGTTCATTAAACCTCGAATTTTCTTTATGAATGTTACCTTTTGAGTTTTGCTTGCACCTCAGTATTTTATGTCCTTTAAATGTTGTCATGTATTATTCTGAAATATCTTGCTACACTTCCACACGTGAATAAATAATACTTTATTTTTCCATTTTGTTTCCTGCCTGCTACCTTGCTCTTCATGCTTTCTTGGATTCCAGGAAGACAAAGTGGTAAGAATCTATTTTTTACTATTTTGTATTTAGCATTTAAATGTTATTGAAATTTCAGTTTTAAACTGGTTGTGCTTTCTATATTTCAGCTTTTTGGGAAATTAGATGAATATTTCAGATGAAGGGTTGTAATAACGTTTTAATTATTTTGGAAAGGTTTCATTAACCAGCACTTAAGTTGTTCTTCTTCCTGCGTAAGGCATGCGCAGCCTAAAGTTGTAGGTCAACTTGCTCTATTTGTTTGTGCATGTCTGGTTGATTGCAATAGTCGAAACCGGGTGGACCATGTGAAGGTTGCAATCCCCCACCCCACTAAATTGTCGGTAAAGCTGTATATTTTTGGCAGGTTAATTTTTGCTCATAGTCAGCCAACATTGAAAGCAAAGTAAAATGAATCCAAATATATTTGTGGTAAATTTTGACGTGGCATTAAGAGCAAGTCAAGCTCTTGCCACAACCTAAGTTAGAAACTATATTTAAAATTATGTGAAATATAACCTCAATGGTGAACGGAACATTACATGTGGCAAATGCATGCATTTTACATCCAAGCAAATTCCAGAATGTTCACTTACATTGTTTAATTTGTGGGTTTTGTGTCTTTAGAGTTATTGTACTAAGGACAATTGAAAAGAGGAACTTCAGTTTCCCTGTTAGGTTTGAAATTAGAGGACTTTCATTGTCACTGCTGTTTGATTTGAGGATTTCAACAACCTTAATTTAGGAATATGGCAATGGTTTTGGTCCAAATGCCAAGCAACAGGATTAGTGTAGTGTGCTACCCACTCTTTTATTTCTGTGGCTTGTGTTTGATCAAAAATAGAATAAATCACATTGATTTAACAATTTTTCTACATTGTAAAATTGATATTTTTTCAGGGCGACAGTGGCCAAGGTTCTGTATTTCAGATGAGGGAGAGTTGTGGTCCACTATTGGATACAATCCAGCAAGCTCTTGGTCCTGATTTGCTCTGTCTTTGGAGGTCAAGGTCACTATCACACTCAGCTTCCAGCCTCCAGATCTTCCCATGTGTTGGAGGCATCTTTATCACACAGTTTGTTGCTCCTATAGCACTAGAGAAATTGCTGATGTTGACTTTTCCTTCAGCAAAGACCAGGAGACTAAGTCGGTGTTGGATTACACTGACACGATACTTCAGGCTTCCTTTTGGAACCAGGAGCTCCTCATTAAGAGCAACGATTACCGGCCCCTTAATGTACAAGTCGTGCTTTACCACATATACAAATCTCATTTGCTCCACAATATTGAGCGACGAAAAATTACAATTGGCAGCATTTGTTGTTTCTTTTTCATTAATGTCATCCATCCCTGCCTGAGTCCAATGTTGGCCTCAGCTGTTAAACTAAGGTATTGGGTCTTTCCCTCTATTTTCACTATTAAAATGGCTTAATATGAAATAATTAAGTTGTCAAGTTGCCGGCAGTCGCCTGAAAAACCAGCAACTGGAACGGCAGCTGTCAGAGTGGAACACACACACACACACACACACACACACACACACACACGCACGCACACACACACACACACACACACACACACACACACACACACACACACACACACACACACACACACACACACACACACACACACACACACACACACACACACACACACTCACACACACACCACACACACACACACACACACACACACACACACACACACACACACACACACACACACACACACACACACACACACACACACACACACACACACACACACACACACACACACACACACACACACACACACACACACACACACACACACTCACACACACACACACACACACACACACACACACACACACACACACACACACACACACACACTTTCCTTCACCAGCCCGTTATGCAGACGGGGGTCAGGGCAAGCGGGGGGGAGCACTATCTAAATGAAATTCACACGGTGCAAAGCCAAAGTGATACAGACACACACCGCGATGAACAGGAAGGTTGGCGCTGTAATTAAGACGGCTAAAGCACAGTGTACGGTAAGTCCTTTAAAAGAGGGGGGGAGAAGGGGGGGTAGAAGGAGGGAGAAGGAGTGGAGACAACATTTAAGAAGCCGGAGATACATGGCTGTGAAGCTTGGCGAACATTTAGCATTACCGTTCGTTTAGCCTTGGTTCTGAAAACTACTGCTTATGTTTTTTTTCCCAATGAGCCAATGAAATTCACCGGTCAGCGCCAGCTACAGCCTACGAGAACCTCTGAGAACCTTTGACCTCCTGGCAACCCACTAGGACCTCCTGGTGACCCACCTACGGCTCGAGAATTCTCGCCACTCCCCATGCCGGCTTCATTCTAGTAGCCGCTAATTCTTCAACGTGAACAATTCACGGCGACCATAATGAGGCCACGACTAGTTCCCAGAATGCGGGAACTCCTCACGACCATGAAGGCGACTCCCCGACAACCACCCGCAAACATGTGGCGACTGCAGAGTCTCCTGCAGTTGCCTAAAAAGTCGCCTAAGTGGGACAGACCCATAACTTAAAAAAAAACAATGTAGAAAGAAAGATAAAATGGGAACAACATTGTAGAATGCATTAATCCAGAGAATTGACAGAGATCAGATTCCATGCAATGTTGCTTTAACAGAGTGAAGGTTTGGAAGGTGGATACAAAATGTCAGAGTACCTCAGCGGGACAAGCAGCATGTCTGGAGAGAAGGAATGGGTGGCGTTTCGGATTGAGACCCTTCTTCAGACTTAGGTGGGCAGCTTGATAGGTTTCTTGGTAAGGAGGTAATTACAGGCAGCAGAAGGTGGTGGAGTATTTGGACACTTTGGATGTACCTTGAAGGACTTTATTTCTAAGACATTTTTACTGACTCACAGAGTGCAGATTGTGGAGATCTTGGGTTTGATATGCATGAAAATTCATTGAAGAGGGGGAAAGAATTGTTGCTCGGAATTAAAAATAAATATAAAAACATGGAATTAAATTAAGAACACAATAACAATTGAATTAAATGAACCAGGAAAGGAGCTCAGTCAAATTACTACTTACAGCAAGAAATGTGTAATTATAATTAGTAATTTAAGTATGGTTATTAACTAGTTTAAAACAATTAAACATAGCTGATTGAATAATTGCACTTGAAAATTGGCAAGATAAAAGCAATAATACAATGTCTGTAATGCAATTAGAGTTTACAAATAATGAATCAAAAAGGGAACACAGAAGTAATATAAGAATATGGACGCGTTGATGAGGCCGGCTGCCAAAGTCCTTGGAACGTGTAAAGTTTAGGATGTGTAATATGTACAGGTAGCGGCTTTAGGTGATCTAGGAATTTCCCAATTTGAGCAGCACGGGGGGTATTTTATGTGCATCATTATGGCAAGCTGAGGATTTCCTGGATCTTACATCAAGCCAAAAACAAGTTCAGGACAACATGCGGGTGCTCTTTCAAAAGGGCAGGGAGTGAGGAATCCTCAGGGAGTGTGCTCCTCTTCTACTGTTGTGCAGCATTAACGTTTAGAGGGGTAGACATGAACATCAAGTAATACAGTCCAAGATCATGCCAGTAAAGTACAAGGACCTGAACTAGTGGGAACGGCCCGGGTACAAATGCTGTTGCCATAGGAGATTTTATAGTTAGGGGAGACGACAAATACTTCTGTAACTCTTCATCCTGAGCTCCACGTGAAGTTGTGTTTCCCTGGTGACTGGGTACAGCAAATATTCTGTGAGAATGGATGCATCCAACATATTTTAATGAAGTGGTACCATGGATGTGGATAGAGCAGGAATTATATTCCTACTGTCACATCTTCAGGAGACAGGAATGGGAAAGAAAGTCACACCTTCAGTAGTATTCTACGGAATACTTTCTGCACTCAGTGCAAGAGTAGAAATTGAAACATAAACTAATTTAATGCAGGTCTACAGATGCGTGTGATTGTTTATATAGATTCAGTTGCATGAGGTACACCTCAACAAGACGAGGGCCAATGTTCTAGTTATTGGAGATAGCTTTCTCATGCAATTCTCTAGCCCTCTCTCCCAGCAATACACCCCCCCCCCCCCACCCCCCCCCCCCCCCACCCCCCCCACACACACACACACACACACACACACACACACACACACACACACACACACACACACACACACACACACACACACACACACACACACACACACACACACACACACACACACACACACACACACACAAACTATGCACATGCTTTACAGGGAATTTATATGGATGTACAAGAACTAAAGAATAGTGATATTCAAGGATTTCAAGTCCCAACATTGATCGAGATGTCAGTGTAAGTTCAAAAGAAATGTGTTCATTTCAGAAATGGGACAAACATGAACTGAGCCCACCAGGGAAAGGGGTATTACTGGAGATAGTTCAGGTATGAAATGGGCTGAGTAGATGAAGTATTAGTGGGAGAATACTCAATGCTGGCATTGATGTGATATTGGTGTATTATTATCACGTGTACTGAGATAGAGTGAGAATCGTTGTTTGTGTGCTGTCGGCTCAAGCCACTGTGTACATGAGTACAATCTATCTATACGCACATACAACAGGTAGTGCAAAGGGAAACAAATATCGTGCAGAATGTAGTGTTACAGTGTTGCGAATGCAGAGAAAGTGCAGCTAAAAATAAAATGGAAGGGCTGCATGAGGTAGGTTGGGAGATTGGGACTTAGCTTATGAGAGGTCCACTTAGTAGTCAAGTCAAGTCAAGTCAAGTTTATTTGTCACATACACATACGAGATGTGCAGTGAAATGAAAGTGGCAATGCTCGCGGACTTTTGTGCAAAAGCCAAACAACAAAACACCAAACAAATTATAAACACAATCATAACACACATATTCTTTTACATAATAAATAATGGAAGGAAAAACGTTCTGTAGCGTTAGTCCCTGGTGAGATAGGCGTTTACAGTCCGAATGGCCTCTGGGAAGAAACTCCTTCTCAACCTCTCCGTTCTCACCGCATGGCAACGGAGGCGTTTGCCTGACCGTAGCAGCTGGAACAAGTTATAACATTGTGTTTGCATGCTGCCTCTGATTGTGGGATGTCAGTCAGTAAGTTGTTATTTATAAGTCTGAGTATTACAACTCAAGGCAGAACATGTAGGGTGCAGTTCAGTGTTTCAGCACTCTCATCTTGACATACCATGCCAGACCATGGCTTTAGGATCTTTCTCCATATTTCATGATGCGCAGAAAATTCTGCTGTAATCTTACATCGCGGAGTCCTGCGACTCTGCCCGGCTCGGCCTGTGGACTTCGGGAGCCGCGGAGGTGGCTGGGAGGCGGCTGATCGGGAGGTCTGGGCCGCTGAGGATGTTCTCCGTCGGGGTTCGGCGTCGGTGTTCCATCGTCCCGGCGTGAGGGCCTGAGCATCGGGCCGCCCGTGGCGGCAACTACGGGTGCTCGGGAGGCCCCGACCACGGGTGAACATCTGGGAAGATCGGCGGGGAGGCTGGCTGGACTATGGTGCCTTCCTCAACTTTGGTGCCGCTGTGGGGTTATAGTGTGTTGTGGACTTCTGTGTTTGTGCTTTTAAAAAATATATGTTTTATTAATTTATTATTTCTTTTTATGTTACTTGATTGTAAGGAAAATCCATTTTATTGTCTCTTATGATTTAATGACAATAAATTGAATACAAAAAAAATGAATACAATTCTACCTGTAGAGTAGTGAGGCATCGTAGCCTCCCTGTACAAGCACACTTAATGTTATTGAAGGTCAGTTACAGAGATTTTAATCATGGTGATCGTGGTTCCTGTTTGTTCCGTGGTTGTCTGTTATTTCAATCTTTTTTATTATTTTTAGTTAGTCTAAAGTCTTGTGTTGGGGGAAACTTTAACTTTTCTATGTGGGGGAGGGGGGCAGGGTAAGGGGGGAAACTGTTTCCAAGTCTCTTCCTGGCGGGGACGTGACTATTTCTCCGAGTTGCGTCCTCGCCCCCCACCTCGCGGCCTACCAGCTGGATCGGAGCGGCCTTTCCTGCCGGGGATCGGGAACCGGACCAGGGCTGCTACAGCGGCGGCGCAGAGCTGGAGTCACCGCGGAGTGGGCGATACCTACCTGGGTCGCCGGTTGGAGCTCCGGAGCGTTGGGCCGCTGCTCCAACATCGTGGAGCTCTGGTGCGGAGAGCTTCCAACGCGGGCGGCGCTGACTGCCACCGTGGAGTCCTGGGGCGCCTTGCAGAGGGTCTGCAGCAGCAGTCTCCACCCGGCGCGGCCTACGGACTTTGGAAGCCGCCGACTCCGGTAGGAGGGGGCCGACTCTGTGTCCACGCCGCTGAGGACGTCCCGCAGCCCCGACGTCGGACTTGTATCATCCCGGCGAGCGGTCCTGGACATCGGGCCGCCCGTAGTGGCAACTGCGGAGGGCACGGGGAGGCCCTGACCATGGGGAATAATGGGGGAAGAGACTGACTTTGGTGCCTTCCCACACAGTGGGAAACTTTGATTCTGCTGTGTGGGGATGTTTTATGTCAAATTCTATAGTGTGTTGAGTCCTGTTTATTTTTATTGTATGGCTGTATGGGAATTTCTTTCACTGTGCCATCTGGCACATGTGACGAATAAATGTATCTTGTATCTTGTATCCTATACAGTTCCAACTCGGGTATTTACTTGAGAAGGTGAAATATTGCAAAAGATTATCTTGAAATCAGAGAAATCCAACCAAGTCAAGTATGTATTATGGCCCACTCACAAACATCAGCAGAGTGTTGGAAGCAATTGACAGCTGTGGTCTACACACATGTAACCACTTCAATGATGCTCAGTTCAGATGCAGCCAGGTCTATTGGACTCCATATTTAAATACTAGTACGTTCTAAAAAAGAAAACTTCCATTTATAAAACACATTTCTTCCCCCAGGACATCCCAACGTGTGTTACAGCCACTGAAGGACTTTTAAAATGCATCAAGAGTCGAGACAAAACTCAGGAGGGTTTATTTGTCCAATGCACTGGTTATGAACCAGAACAATGACATTCTTATTTGCTGCAGCTTTACAGGGACATTGGGCACAACAATAACACAAACTAAATATGTAATAAATTGGCAGTAATTCCAAGTTAACTAAACCATGATAGTGTGACCTTGATAAGTATGAGGAGCAAGCATCGCAGTGTAAGTCCATGGGAGTGGTTAGGTTTCTTCAGTGATGGGAAGAAACTGTTCTTGAACCCAGAGATAACAGTTCTCAGGCTCCTGTCTCTTCTTCCTCATGGTAGCACGAGAAGCCAGTATGGTCAGTGTGCTGTGAGTCATTGCTGATAATAGCTGTCTTATTGAGGCAGCGGATCCTGGGGATTTCTTCGATGGTGGGTGGGTCAGTCCCTTTAATGTACTGGAGAATGACCTCCACTTTCTGCAGCCTCTTTCATTCTTAAGCATTCGAGTTTTCTAAACCAGGCCACGATCCAATCAGTCAGTATGATTGTGTATTCAGTATCATGTCGAATCTCCTCAACGTCCTCAGATATAGAGGCATTGGTGGCCAGGACAGATCATCAGTGATGGGTACAATCAAGGAACTTGTAGTTGTTGATTCTGTATGTTGCTGTATCACAAATGAGAACACTTGTTGTCCCTCAACATTCCCATACTGAAGCCACCAAACTGCTCCTTGATCTTGTTTTCAAGAAGGAACTGCAGATGCTGCAAGATCGAAGGTACACAAAATTGCTGGAGAAACTCAGCGGGTGCAGCAGCATCTATGGAGCGAAGGAAATGGGCGACGTTTCGGGCCGAAACACTTCTTCAGACTGAAGGGTTTCGGCCCGAAACGTCGCCCATTTCCTTCGCTCCATAGATGCTGCTGCACCCGCTGAGTTTCTCCAGCAATTTTGTGTACCTTTGCTCCTTGATCTTGCTAATGTTGCGAGCCGGATTGTTGTTCTAGTGCCACTCAACCAGGTTATCGGTCTCCCTTCGCTTGTAATGCAGGAAATGTCGTATGTGATTAGCATTCAGCAAGCTGTCTATGATAATATAAAGTGTTGGTCAATGTGTACCAGTAGCAGTACACAGGAGATGACACATGCTTTTCTTGGGAATAATTGCATGGATTTGTTTTCTGAGGTCATTGAGGGTTTTGATTGCATATCCTTTGTTACAAAACACAATGTATTGCATACTCGACAATATTTATGCGGTGGCCAAGATTTTAGATATGAACCCACAGTTTCCAGACAGAGTCAAGAGCGCTCACATTGAGTTCTAGCCAATGTTAGGTAGAACTAGAATTCCGCAGATGAGATATTAGAGTAAATACTTATTTTCATTTGTTCAGTTTTCAGGAATTGGAATTCCTCACCAATGGCGTTCTTCAGAGTAAGGTTTCAGGCTAAATAATGTTCTGCTGTTTCATTAATAACCTTCCCTTATAACCATGTAACCATATAATAATTACAGCAGGGAAACAGGCCATCTCGGTCCTTCTAGTCCGTGCCGAACCCTTCCTCGACATTGAACAAGTTAGGGCTTTATTCTTTGGAGCACAGAAGGTTAAGGGGGGACTTGATAGAGGTCTTTAAAATGATGAGAGGGATAGACAGAGTTGACGTGGATAAGCTTTTCCCACTGAGAGTAGGGAAGATTCAAACAAGGGGACATGACTTGAGAATTACGGGACTGAAGTTTAGGGGTAACATGAGGGGGAACTTCTTTACTGAGAGAGTGGTGGCTGTGTGGAATTAGCTTCCAGTGAAGGTGGTGGAGGCAGGTTCGTTTTTATCATTTAAAAATAAATTGGATAGTTATATGGACGGGAAAGGAATGGAGGGTTATTGTCTGAACTCAGGTGTATGGGACTAGGGGAGAATACGTGTTCGGCACGGACTAGAAGGGTCGAGATGGCCTGTTTCCGTGCTGTAATTGTTATATGGTTATATGGTTATATGTCAGAAGTGGTGATATTTGCAGAATGTTCAGTTCCATTCCCAAATCCTCTGACAGTGAATGCTGTTGTCTTGAAAAACAATAGATAGAGCTCTAGGGGCTAATGGAGTCAAGGGATATGGGGAGAAGGCAGGCACGGGTTATTGATAGGGGATATTGATAAGGATAGCTCCTCCTGCACCTATTTTCTATGTAACACATTGAGAAGAAGTAGGAAGTTTTATAAATTCTTTCCCAAACTGTACTGTGATGTTGAGAAAAAGATGCAACAATATTTGTGGCTGTAGTTTTATTTAGATTATTTACATTGTCAGTTGGAAGTCACAGTTGAACAACAATCCACCTTTGGATTACATGTTGTTTCATGCATTTAGTGGGGGTGAACTCTGGTGGATTCAACAGCTGATGCCCTATTGATGCACAGATTCAGTTTTAATACACCTAGAGTCCTGTGTCTGAGTTACAGGAGTATAACAGAACACATGATTCTTTGAGCACAGTTGGCCCGTTATATCACAGTAGGGAATGTCATACATATTTAATCATTTGAAGACAACCTTATTGGCTGAAAACCAATGCTGGTATCTATAAATATTGAAGGCATAACTAGCTATGGACTGAAACAGAAAACATGATTTGGTGTTTTGGTATACATTTCCTGTTGTATGAGTAGTGGGTTGTATGTGTTTTCAACCTTTTGTGTCTCAGATAAATCTTTAGTGTGTAGGAAAGAACTGCAGATGCTGGTTTAAACCGAAGATAGACACAAGATTCTGGAGTAACTCAGCAGGACAAGCAGCATCTCTGGAGAGAAGGAATGGGTGACGTTTCGGGTCGAGACCCTTCTTCAGACTGATGTCAGGGGAGTGGGTGGGACAGTGATTTCAGGGGAGTGGGCTTCCTTTAGTGTTACATGAAGAGTGAATGAATAGAAAAGCAAACTATGTTCTCATGGTGAGTTAGTAAAGCACAGAAGCAGGCCCTTTGGTCCACAATATCTGTGCCGAACCTGATCCCTTTAGTCTTCTCTGGCTGTGTGTGATCCATATCCCTTCATTCCCCGCATATCCATGAGTCTATCGAAATGATTTTCAGCGTAACTATCCTATCTGCCTCCACTATCACCCCTGGATGGACACCCACTATTCTCTGTGTCAAAATAGCATGCCCCACACATCTCCATTATCATTCCCCCAATGACCTTAACATAGAAACATAGAAATTAGGTGCAGGAGTAGGCCATTCGGCCCTTCGAGCCTGCACCGCCATTCAATATGATCATGGCTGATCATCCAACTCAGTATCCTGTACCTGCCTTAGCCACAAGGGCCACATCTAAGTCCCTCTTAAATATAGCCAATGAACTGGCCTCGACTACCCTCTGCGGCAGAGAGTTCCAGAGATTCACCACTCTCTGTGTGAAAAAAGTTCTTCTCATCTCGGTTTTAAAGGATTTCCCCCTTATCCTTAAGCTGTGACCCCATGTCCTGGACTTCCCTAACATCGGGAACAATCTTCCTGCATCTAGCCTGTCCAACCCCTTAAGAATTTGGTAAGTTTCTATAAGATCCCCTCTCAATCTCCTAAATTCTAGAGAGTATAAACCAAGTCTATCCAGTCTTTCTTCATAAGACAGTCCTGACATCCCAGGAATCAGTCTGGTGAACCTTCTCTGCACTCCCTCTATGGCAATAATGTCCTTCCTCAGATTTGGAGACCAAAACTGTACGCAATACTCCAGGTGTGGTCTCACCAAGACCCTGTACAACTGCAGTAGAACCTCCCTGCTCCTATACTCAAATCCTTTTGCTATGAAAGCTAACATACCATTCGCTTTCTTGGGTAAAATGATACCCTCTAATCTTTGACATTTCCATGCTGGGAAAAAAGGTTCTGACTATCTACACTATTTATGCCTGCTGAATGTATACACTTCCCTCACATCCCCCCTCAACCTCCGACACTGCAGAGAAAACAATCCAAGTTTGTCCAACCTGTTCTCATAGCTAATACCCATATAATCCTAACAGCATTCTAGTAATTACAGACATTGTGGATCAAAGGGCTTGCTTCTGTGCTTTACTAACTCACCATGAGAAGCATTCTGGTAAACCGCTTCTGCATCTGCTCCAAAGCCTCCATGTATTTCCTGTAATGGAGCAATTGGAACAATACTCCGAATAGACCTAACCAAAGTTTTACAGGTTGGCAACATGGCTTACTAACTCTTACACTCGATACCTCGACCGATGAAGGCAAGCATGACAATATGTCTTCACAACTCCACTTGTGTGCCACTTTCAGGGAGCTATTGCCTTGGACCCCAAGATCCCTCTGTACATCAATGCTGGTAAGGATCTTGCCATCAACTTTAGATATCTCACAGCTGCAGGATTTTTGTTGTTGCGTGCAATCTTAAGTGCACTGCTTAAAATATTCATGTAACATTTCAGGCAACAGGACTCAAACCCAATGTAGCAATAACACAAAGGGAACGGTAGTCCTTCAATTCCTTACATTTTAAATTTGTCATGCTAGATTTCTGTTCGTCATCATGCACTGTAAGGTCCTCCAACATGTTTTGAGCATCACGAATGTCATTGGAGCTGCAATCATCCAGACAATTGGAGCTTATACAATCATGGTTCTGACTCATGTTTTGTAATTGGTGAAGAGGTGGTGGGTGTCAAGACATGAAGCATTTACTGTGGTTATAAAATCCAGTTTAGAATAGAATAGAATAGAATAGAATAGAATCTTTATTTGCCACGCAACCAGGGTTGGTGGTATTTGGGTTCGGTACATGATGGTACACTGCTTTAGTTACATACCACTAATAACACAGATCACAGTAATAAAGTGCATCCATACCACATCACAAATCACAAATCTCACCAACAATACATAGTGGAAAAAGAACAGACAAAGACCATAGACAAGACACTGTATACATCAAAAGTCATATTATTGTCTGATTATTGGACGGAATTAAGAGTTCTTATTGCTGAGGGGAAGAAACTGTTTTTAAAGCGTGTGCTTTTAGTAGCAAGTGACCTGAGGCGCCTCCCTGAAGGGAGAGACTGAAAAAGGTGGTTTGCTGGATGGGAGTGGTCCGAGATGATCTTTTTTGCCCGTTTTGAGGTACGTTGGAGATAAATGGAATGGATTGAGGGGAGGGGGGAGTTGATGATCCTGGAGGCCTTGGAGACAATGCGCTGTATTCTGTGTAGTGAGTGACTATCGGTGTTTCCGTACCAAACTGTGATTGAGGAGGTGATGATGCTTTCAATGATTGATTGATAGAAACGGACCAGGAGGTGTTTATGGACTCTGAACTTTTTGAGCTGTCTGAGGAAATATAGGCGTTGTTGACCTTTCTTGATGACGTGGTCTGCATTGATGTGCAGATGATGTAGACAACCTGGCCTGCTCTTATAACCACAGTTTTTTGTAGGGGGGGGGGGGGGGGGGGGGGGGGGGTGCACTGGTTGGGGTTGGAATGAATAAAAAATCACAATGATTTGACCATCTGGCTCTCCTGTTTCTGTCTCCCATGTTCCCTTTAAATTTGCAGGGTACCTTTTTCTACAGTGCTTTAAAACTCAGAACATCTTTGTTCCCACGCTCCTTTTAAGTTCACTGGTGACTTATTTCCCAATTCTAGTCTCCAGGGCCCTGTGGCCCATACTCTTGAATACTCCTGGATCACTGAAAAATCTATTATATTCCAGTGTAACGTGTGAAGAAAATGTGTGAAAAGGAGTGATATCTGATCATTCTTTATTGTTGGCGATTGTCACAGCCCGACCTTTGAGTGGTGAGAATGTAACAGTCACTTTGCACAGAGCAAGCTCTCATGTGTTAATAATGCCATCATCTCTTTTTAGAAACATTGATTGAGGCCAAAGTATTGGTTATTATGCTTTGAAATAGTGGAGTGCTACCTTTGTCCCCGCCTAAGTAATGAATAGCAGCCTCAGTTTCATATCTGGCCCAAAATCACCAGTTCAGCAGGTGTTCCTCAGCACCCCACTGAAGTGTTAGTTTGAATAATTCTTCTTGCATCTCTGGGATGGAACTTGAACCAAAGTGTTAGTTTGAATAATTCTTCTTGCATCTCTGGGATGGAACTTGAACCTGGACTTGTTGCCTTAGCTGACATTTTTACTGCCAGTCTGGAATGGTTCAGTAACAAAAACGATAATGCATCATGATACCAGGGTGGTGCAGCAGTTGAGTTGCTGCCTTACTGCACTTGCAGCACCGGAGACCCAGGTTCGATCTCGGCTACGGGTGATGTCTGTACGGAGTTTCTACGTTCCGTGACCACTTGGGTTTTCACCGAGATCTTCGGTTTCCCTCCACACTCCAAAGACGTCCAGGTATGTAGGTTAATTGGCTTTGTGTATGTGTAAATCATCCTGAGTGTGTGTAGGATAGTGTTCATGTGCGGGGATCACTGGTCAGTGCAGACTTGGTGGGCCGAAGGGCCTGTTACTACACTTTATCTCTACATTAAACTAAACTAAATCTTCCTCCAAGAAATCTCCATACTATACTGTAAGTTATGACATGTTCAGCACATAAGTGAGAATATTAACCTGCAAATGTTAATATGTTTGGAAGTTGGGAAGTGGAGAAGAGAAAAGACAAGGCTCCACTGTATGCAGCAGACACTTGGAGACATGCCGACTTCCCTCAGTCTCCTGAGAAATTAGAGGCGTTAATGTGTTGGCTGGTGCTTCAATGTGGTTCGTCCTTGACATAGTTGGTAATATTTACTCCAAGGACCTTGAAGCTCTCAATCATTTCCACTATTGCTGCTTTTGGGGCATGTACTCCACCGCACTTCCTGAAGTCGATACCTAACTATAAGAGAGGTTGTGCCCTGGCACCATGTTACTAGGTTCTCTGTCTCTTTTCCTTACTGTGCATTGCTACAATGAGAGCTGCAAGGTTCTGCGAGGCAACAGCAGTGGATAATCAGGCAGAAAATGCCTAAAGGGCCTGTCCCACTTGCATGCGATTGCATGCGTTTGGTGCGACCAAACGGAAGCGGAGTTCGCGCTAAGTACGCGCGTGACGTAATTTGTGTCATACTCACCAATCAGCTGGGCAGGAGGCGGGCCGACTGAATTTGGGCGTCGGGCGGTGACGTCATCACGCAACGCCACGCGCTAGGCGAACGCCGTCAAGATGCTGCGTACGCCCTCAATGCGCCTGCGGGCCGACAGACCGTTGGCGCGCGAAATTTTCGGACAGTGCGGGATTTTCGGAGCCCCGCGCGATGTCGGGATCAGCCCCGCACAACTCCATACGCCTCCGCGCTTCGAAGTGGGACCGGCCCCGCGCGGCCCTTATGCGTCAAGCGACCACGTTTGGTCGCGCCAGACGCATGCAATCACACGCTGTTGGGACAGGCAGGCCCTTTACTCTCTTCCATGAATACAAAGCACTTCCATGTCTATACGTCACTATTGCTCTCAGGCAGTAAATCGTCCTATTCCACAAAGGTCAAGAAATAGAATTTCTGTAAACGGGAAAGCAGCATTAAACAACTATTTATATGAGGAGGTATACAATGGACTCTTCATGCTGTAACATTGTGTAACCACCCAGCTATTTTATTACACTTTATATTCCTCTTCCAAATGGTTCTTCGCAGTTGGTGCTCTGCAGCTTCAACAAATACAGAGGCACATCTTTTCAGAGCCACATGCTAAGGGTTGAGGAACTCTTGTTCAACATTAGCTGGGATTTAAAAGCCAAGCCCTTCCACAGCTTACTTCAGCTGCATGGGACTGGCATAGTCAATGGGAGCCACAAGAAACTGCAAATGCTGGGATCCATATTGAACAAGGTGAGCAGTTGGAGGGAACCAACAGGTCAGGCAGCATCTGTGGAGGGAAATGGACAATCGATGTTTCAGCTCCAGACCCTTCATCCACACTAAGTTCATCTGAAGGGTCTTGAGCCAAAACTACAACTGACCATTTCCTTCACCATACCTCTGTCCAAGTGACAATAATAATCCTAACCATAGGCGGCATTGTCAAAGTGGTCCAAAGGACCTATTTCTGTGCTGTATAGATCCATGAATCTCAGGCTCCATCTACTTGTCAGATAATGTGTGTGTTATTTTTGCAGAAATCCTGCAACAATCGCAAACCGTGAAAGTTAGGAGTCACGATGACAGCATAAAGCAGATGATACCTCTGTTAAAAACTGGTGCCAGTTTTGTGCAGGGGCCGGTCTCTTCCAATTTGCTTGCTGAGTACAATCTCATGCATCTTTAGGTGTTACAGCAGCAGATTTCTGCTGATTGTGAAGAACCTGTAGTGACAAATGCTGCTGTTTTAGCTTTCATCTTTAAATCCAGGTGATAATTGTAGAGGGTATGTGGGTAGATCTGACATAGGTGATGTTGAGTAATACCCATTCCCTCAACATTCATTCCAGAATTTGTCAACAAAAGAACCAGCACAACTCCTGTCAGCAAAGCCTTAAAAACAACTTTAGAAAAATGGTTACAATAGTTTTAGTTACCTCATATCACCCCTAGTTTCTGCCCGATGTCTCACAGCTCGCGCCAGCAGTGATCTTGCTATGGGCATATTTCGGAGTTGAGAAAACTCTTTGTTAAATTCTAAAAACTGCAACTAAAGTTGCTCTTGATGGGAAAATTACAGTGCAGGCCTGAAGGATCAAATGGCCTACTTCTGCTCCTAGATCCTCAATGAAACTTATTTTTTACTATTCAAACAGGATATCTTGGGGCATTTTTACCTGTCTTTCAATAGACAATAGACAATAGGTGCAGGAGTAGGCCATTTGGCCCCTTGAGTCAGCACCGCCATTCAATGTGATCATGGCTGATCATCCCCAATCGGTAACCCGTTCCTGCCTCCTCCCCATACCCCCTGACTCTGCTATTCTTAAGAGCCCTATCTAGCTCTCTCTTGAAAGTATCCAGAGAACCTGCCTCCACCGCCCTCTGAGGCAGAGAATTCCACAGACTCATCACTCTGTGAGAAAAAGTGTTTCCTCATTTCCACTGCAACTTACTTGCTTTTAAGAGTTAATGTTTTCTTGTTCCACACACATTATCTGACAACCCCCTTTGGGGGTTTTAGAATGGACCGGTTTCATTTGTTTGGATTGAAAAGCAGGGGTGATAAATTTCACATGTTTGGAATCTAGTTCGGAGCTGTTACACAGTGAGGCAGTGGTTGAATTGCTGCCTTACAGCGGCTGATACCAGGGTTGGATCCTGGCTATGGCTACTGTCTCTATGGTGTTTGTATGTTCTCCCCGGGACTATGTATATTTTCTCCGGGTGCTCTGGTTTCCTCACTCACTCCAAAGATGTACAGGCTTGTAGGTTAATTGGATTTGGTAAACATGTTAAATTGTCCTTAGTGTGTGGGATAGTGTTAGTGTGGAGATCGCTCTTCAGAGCAGACACAATGGGCCGAAGGGCCTCTTTCCACACTGTCTCTCCAAACTAAATAAACTAAAACACCACACGCTTAGTGTCCTGTGAATAGTTCTGATGCCTGCATTATAAACAAAATAGAGAGAGTACAGAGGAGATTTACTAGAATGTTGCCTGGGTTTCAGCAACTAAGTTACAGAGAAAGGTTGAACAAGTTAGGTCTTTATTCTTAGGAGCGCAGAAGGTTAAGGGGGGACATGATAGAGGTCTTTAAAATGATGAGAGGGATAGACAGAGTTGACGTGGAAAAGCTTTTCCCACTGAGAGTAGGGAAGATTCAAACAAGGGGACATGACTTGAGAATTAAGGGACTGAAGTTTAGGGGTAACATGAGGGGGAACTTCTTTACTCAGAGAGTGGTAGCGGTGTGGTATGAGCTTCCAGTGGAAGTGGTGGAGGCAGGTTCGATTTTATCATTTAAAAATAAATTGGATGGGTATTTACTTCAGATCACTTGCAAATGCACTGTGTGATTTTGCTGGATTGAGGAAGAATGTGTTGATCAACAAGGTCAATAGCTGCAACTATATCGAGAGAAATGAGCAGTCTCATAATGAATATATTTTGTGCCAATGATTACGCATGTTGCATAGTCAGCATTAGAGGCTACAAATGTAAGTCATTGATAAAACCAGTGACGGATTTGATAGAAATGTGTGTCCCGAATATTTACAATATGGAACTGTGTGCCATGTACTGTATGCAGTGACACCAACAACAGATAATCTTAAAGGTAGCAAAACTGTACAAAATTCCACCATTGTGTTTTATGCTGGAACAATGAAGCAGTTTAAACAGTGGTAGTTAATGCCATTTTGTGCATTAGTATATATTAACGGGGAATTACTCCAGGGCTTATTTGCACCAACTTAAACTAACTGGATGATTTCAGGGCAATGTTGATACTGCTGAGAAATGATTACGTTCACTTTGTAACTCTGAGAGCAGAAAGTGATCCAGTGTGTTCGCTGAAGACCCATATGCCCCCTGCTGGGATTAAACTCAATGTGGCAATTGTATTTCCATGTCCTACAGGGAAAGGGAGTAGTTCCGGTAAGTGGATGGAAAAATAAGAAATAAGAGAAAATAATTATCAACATATAAACAGCAAATAAAGATCATCTTGGAATTTTGCAGAGTGAATGGCAGCTGTTCCAAATATAATGACTGGCCATTTCACAGCCATGCCACTTGGGCCAGGATTCTTCACCAAATGTAGCAGTAATATCTAAGTGCAGGCTAACTAAGCAAAGTAACTTGTAGGAAGGAACTGGTATAAACTGAAGATAGACACAAAAAGCTGGAGTAACTCAGCGGGACAGGCAGCATCTCCGGAGAGAAGGAACAGGGAAAAGAGCTTTTCCCTAACTAGTCTGAAGAAGAGTCTTGACCCGAAACGCCACTCATTCCTTCTCTCCAGAGATGCTGCCTGTCCCGCTGAGCGACTCCAACTTTTTGTGTTGATCTTAACTGAAGTAACTCACTAAGCTATTGTTTACAATTCAAGTTCATGCACCAATTGAGTTACAGTGGAATTTGATTTACCATGCAGCCACAATCAAAGAGCACAAGACACAATAGAATATAATAAGAACATCCACCACAGTGGAATCAACATTCTTCACTGTGGTGGAAGGCAATAACTTTGTCAGTCCTCCTCCTTTGTTCATCCATGGTCAGGGCCGTAAACCCTCCACAGTCGCCGTTACGGTTGGCCCGATGTACAGGCCCTCTCGTCGGGATGCTCCAACCTTCAACGTTGGAACGATCTTTTTGTATTTCAATGCCACTGGTTGACCTGAAATACTTGGGCTGGTGATTTATGGATCTGTATTCTGAGATTATTTTGTTCCTCGGCCACAGTAAGACTCCTATTTTAGTTCATCTCATATTACACGCATATAAATGTACCACTGTTTACTTATTTACATTGAAATGTATTTGCCATTTAAACATTTCTTCTATAAGTTTATTGACATGCATTTTGTCAGTCCCTCATGGCGTTTAATGTGACCCTCATTCAACACAAAAGTCAATAGATTCCACAATTGTTATCAGTCATTCAATATCAGTTTTTCTTTCTTCACTCGTAAGACTAGAAAATTGTTTTGTAATTAAACTACTAATTTTGTTTAAAATGGTGAGCAAAAGTGATCCCTGTACTTATCTTTGTGGAAATGTATATTCCTACTTCCACCTGTCTAATTATCCACCTTTTATCCATATCAATATTATACATTTTCTATTGAATGACATGTTATCTATTCTGCAATTTCCAGATCAGCAGTGCTCAACTTTTTCGTGGAGTGAGCCTTATTTATAATACAAACCGTTTTTTTGTGGGGGGAGCCTTGTGGGGGAAATAATATATATTTTTAAACTATTCATCATCATTTTGTTTAGTTATGGGTGGAAATGCAACCACCATAGTTCTCGCAACCTCCAAGAGGTCATTCACAACCATTCTGCTGTCTCCTTGCTGTTCTCACCTGGTGCTTTGTTATTCTCTATGCTGTCACTCCATTGTCACTTCACCTCTCCACCTACCACGTCTCCAATGCTCTAACTTAGTAATGACCAACCCTTGTGCTATACTTGCATTAAAGTCAAAGTCAAAGTCAAAGTAGCCTTTATTGTCATTCAGACCCTGTGGTCTGAACGAAATTTTGTTGCCTTGCAGTCCTACATATAGTAAAAATGACAAAAACACACAATAAGCACAAATGAACATCCACCACTGAGTTCACCAGGCACCTCCTCACAGTGATGGAAGGCAAAAGTCTTAAGTCTTTGTCTCTTCCCTCCTTATTCTCCCTCTGCGCTGAGGCGATCCAGGCTTCGGATGTTGTGACCCCGCCGGGCGGTGGTAAGTCATGTCAGTCCCGCGGCTGAATCTGAGCTCCACGAACGGGCCGGTTCAAACTCCGCGGCCCGTGGCGGTCGAAGCTGCCGAAGCTGCCGCCCTCCAGTCCAGCGGACACAGCTGTTGTTGCGGGAGCTCCGGAGAACAGGTCACCAACCTGTGACCTACAAGCTCCCGTGGCTGAGTCCACCGGACCCGCGGCCGATCCTCCAAAGTTGGGTCGCCGCTTCCGCTGCCGCTGCCGCTGCCCCAGCTCCGAGGTCGTGTCGCCACGTGTCGCCACTGCCGCTGCCGCTGCCCCAGCTCCGAGGTCGTGTCGCCACTGCCAATACCGCTGCCGCTGCCGCTGACCCAGGTCCAAGGTCAGGTCTCCACTGCCGCTGCCACAGCTCTGAGGTTGGGTCGCCGCTGCCGCCGGACACCACAGCTCCGGAGTCGGACCGCTGCCGCAGGAACACTGCCCCAGCTCCAAGGCCGCCAGCTCCGCTATTACGCCTCGGCGCAGGCGGAGACGGAGACGGGGGATATGACAAGAGAAGTCGCATCCCCCCGAAGGAAGAGACCATGTTTCTCCCCCCCACCCACACACATACACAACCTAATAAACCAAAAATGAACTAAAACAGGACAAAAGAACCCCAAAAAAAGAAAAAAAACAGACAGACTGCAGGTGAGCCGCAGCTGCTAAGGCAGCGCCGCCATCTTCGAATCATGTCTCCTGCTGACAAGGAGAAACAATTTATTTGAACTTGGATTTTTTTTTTCTGGAATGTCGAAGGTTGAAGGGAGGCCTGATTGAAATATATAAAATGATATAAAGGCATAGATGGGGTGGGCAACCACAATGTTTTACCCAGAGTAGACATGTGAAGAACTAGAGGGCATAGATTTAACATGAGAGGGTCAAATTTTAAAGGAGATGTGTGGGGCAGGTTTTATGCACAGAGTATGTTAGAGTTGTGACCTCCTGAGTGATTCACTTGATGATCTGCCTCCTTAACAGTGAAAGAAGCATGATAAGAAACAGAAAGTATAAGGTGGTTTAGCATCAAATTGGCAGAAAAGAATTGGCGGAAAATTAATTGGAGCAAAGAAAAATTAATAACAAAAGCTGTGAGAATAGAGAGAATTCTAAAATAAATCTGCAGATACTTGAAATCTGAAATTGAAATAGAATGCAGAAAATATTCAGCAGGTAAAACAGCATGTGGGGAAAGAGAAACACAATCAATGTTTCAGGTTGATGATTGGTTTTCTCATTTTAAAAGTTAATGACTAGAAAATCGTGGAAGGGTAAGATGTGCCTATAATCGTGTGCTTGTGGCCAGCCCCCATCATATTGATCATATATTTTTCTGACATGATAATAATAATAAAAATAATAAACTTTATTTCGGACTCAAGGTCCAGACAATGGGCAACATTACATAAAAAATGCATTGCATATTAAAAAATATCATAAATACATATAAAATCTTAGTATATCACTTATAAAAGCATCATAGAAACATAGAAATTAGGTGCAGGAGTAGGCCATTCGGCCCTTCGAGCCTGCACCGCCATTCAATATGATCATGGCTGATCATCCAACTCAGTATCCCGTACCTGCCTTCTCTCCATACCCTCTGATCCCCTTAGCCACAAGGGCCACATCTAACTCCCTCTTAAATATAGCCAATGAACTGCCCTCTGTGGCAGAGAGTTCCAGAGATTCACCTCTCTCTGTGTGAAAAAAAGTTCTTCTCATCTCGGTTTTAAAGGATTTCCCCCATCCTTAAGCTGTGACCCCTTGTCCTGGACTTCCCCAACATCGGGAACAATCTTCCTGCATCTAGCCTGTCCAACCCCTTAAGAATTTTGTAAGTTTCTATAAGATCCCCTCTCAATCTCCTAAATTCTAGAGAGTATAAACCAAGTCTATCCAGTCTTTCTTCATAAGACAGTCCTGACATCCCAGGAATCAGTCTGGTGAACCTTCTCTGCACTCCCTCTATGGCAATAATGTCCTTCCTCAGATTTGGAGACCAAAACTATACGCAATACTCCAGGTGTGGTCTCCCCAAGACCCTGTACAACTGCAGTAGAACCTCCCTGCTCCTATACTCAAATCCTTTTGCTATGAAAGCCAACATACCATTCGCTTTCTTTACTGCCTGCTGCACCTGCATGCCTACCTTCAATGACTGGTGTACCATGACATCCAGGTCTCGCTGCATCTCCCCCTTTCCCAATCGGCCAACATTTAGATAATAGTCTACTTTCCCGTGTTTTTTGCCACCAAAATGGATAACCTCACATTTATCCACATTATACTGCATCTGCCAAACATTTGCCCACTCACCCAGTCTATCCAAGTCACCTTGCAGTCTCCTAGCATCCTCCTCACAGCTAACACTGCCCCCCCAGCTTAGTGTCATCTGCAAACTTGGAGATATTGCCTTCGATTCCCTCAACCAGATCATTAATATATATTGTAAATAGCTGGGGTCCCAGCACTGAGCCTTCCGGTACCCCACTAGTCACTGCCTGCCATTGTGAAAAGGACCCGTTTACTCCTACTCTTTGCTTCCTGTTTGCCAGCCAGTTCTCTATCCACATCAATACTGAACCCCCAATGATGTGTGCATTAAGTTTGTATACTAATCTCTTATGTGGGACCTTGTCAAAAGCCTTCTGGAAGTCCAGATACACCACATCCACTGGTTCTCCCCTATCCACGCTACTAGTTACATCCTCGAAAAATTCTATAAGATTCATCAGACATGATTTACCTTTCGTAAATCCATGCTGACTTTGTCCAATGATTTCACCACTTTCCAAATGTGCTGCTATCCCATCTTTAATAACTGACTCTAGCAGTTTCCCCACTACTGATGTTAGACTAACTGGTCTGTAATTCCCCGTTTTCTCTCTCCCTCCCTTCTTAAAAAGTGAGGTTACGTTTGCTACCCGCCAATCCTCTGGAACTACTCCAGAATCTAAAGAGTTTTGAAAGATTATTACTGATGCATCCACTATTTCTGGAGCTACTTCCTTAAGTACTCTGGGAGGCAGCCTATCTGGCCCTGGGGATTTATCGGCCTTTAATCCATTCAATTTACCCAACACCACTTCCCGACTAACCTGGATTTCACTCAATTCCTCCAACTCCCGCGGTCCCCTGCTATTTCCGGCAGATTATTTATGTCTTCCTTTGTGAAGACGGAACCAAAGTAGTTATTCAATTGGTCCGCCATATCCTTGTTCCGCATGATCAACTGACCTGTTTCTGACTGCAAGGGACCTACATTTGTTTTAACTAATCTCTTTCTTTTCACATATCTATAAAAACTTTTGCAGTCAGTTTTTATGTTCCCTGCCAGTTTTCTTTCATAATCCATTTTTCCTTTCCTAATTAAGCCCTTTGTCCTCCTCTGCTGGTCTCTGAATTTCTCCCAGTCCTCCGGTATGCTGCTTTTTCGGGCTAATTTGTACGCATCATCCTTCGCTTTGATACTATCCCTGATTTCCCTTGTTATCCACGGATGCACTACATTCCCTGATTTATTCTTTTGCCAAACTGGGATGAACAATTTTTGTAGTTCATCCATGCAGTCTTTAAATGTCTTCCATTGCATATCCACCGTCAACCCTTTTAGAATTAATTGCCAGTCAATCTTGGCCAATTCACGTCTCATACCCTCAAAGTTACCTTTCTTTAAGTTCATAAATTATATATTAAAAAGAAAACACAATACATGAATTAAAAATCTAGGTTAAAAGAATGATCAACGTCCTAGAACGAGACAACGATACCAGTGTCTCCACTGCTGGGATTCGTAGCGTGTAGTGCTAACCCTTATGTTTGTCAAGGCCACAATAATTACATTTTTAGAGTCATTTATCCTGCAAATGAATTTATACATGTGTTGTCTTAGGATGATTACATATGACTTGATACGGGTGGCATAGTAATACTGCTGGTAGAGCTGCTAACATAGCTAAAGTGACCTGGCTTGGATCCTGATCTCCTGTGTGCTCTGTGTGGAGTTTCTTATTTGTGCTCCTTGTCCTCCCTGTGGTTTCATAGGTTGGTTGGCCACTGTGTAATGCTGCTGGTTACTGATGGGGTGGGGGCAGAGGGGATGGGTTGAGGGGATTGTAGAGAGAGAAGATAGATTGGTGTAGGATTGGTGGAAATTGGTGCTTTATGGTTAGTGCAGGTGCTTTATGGTGGAATGTGGAGAGCTTATTTCTGTGCTACATCTCTCTGTGATTCTTTTGAGGAGGCCATTCAGCCCATCAAAATCATGTTGACTGCCAGAGTACTCTCATAAAACATATTTTCCCTCTTTATTTCTCTGTAACCCATTTTCCACCGTATGCTCATTAATTCCACTCTGATTTACCTACTAATGTACTATAGTAAGAATCAATTTCCAGTCGCCAATTCAATGTGAAGACTCCATGCATTATCTTGAGAAATGAGACTGCATTCATAGGAATTGCTCATCAATAACTGGTCCAAGTAGTTCAACTTTCACCATTTGTGCAATAAGGAAGTAATTGACTGCTCACACAAGTCATTCTCTATCAGTTAGTAGTGACACTGATATTGTACTTGATGGGATAGGTTCAGTACAGATCATGCAGCTCAACATGGGATTGATGGAGTACAATGGGTCAAGGGTAGGAGAATTATGTGGGACAATGTAGGACCACGTACATGTTAAACAGTGAAAGCAATGTGCAACAGGAGACAAAAATAATTGAGAACCAAATGATCACATTGTAGTCATTTCATAACAAGATATTTCTTAAGAGGATTTCAGTATAGGAGTAAAGAGATTCTTCTGCAGTTGTATAGGGCTCTGGTGAGACCACATCTGGAGTATTGTGCACAGTTTTGGTCTCCTAATTTGAGGAAGGACATCCTTGTGATTGAGGCAGTGCAGCGTAGGTTCACGAGATTGATCCCTGGGATGGCGGGACTGTCATATGAGGAAAGATTGAAAAGACTAGGCTTGTATTCAGTGGAGTTTAGAAGGATGAGGGGGAAATCTTATAGAAACATATAAAATTATAAAAGGACTGGACAAGCTAGATGCAGGAAAAATGTTCCCAATGTTGGGCGAGTCCAGAACCAGGGGCCACAGTCTTAGAATAAAGGGGAGGTCATTTAATACTGAGGTGAGAAAAAACTTTTCCACCCAGAGAGTTGTGAATTTATGGAATTCCCTGCCACAGAGGGCCGTGGAGGCCAAGTCACTGGAAGGATTTAAGAGAGAGTTAGATAGAACTCTAGGGGCTAGTGGAGTCAAGGGATATGGGGAGAAGGCAGGCACGGGTTATTGATGGGGGACGATCAGCCATGATCACATTGAATGGCGGTGCTGGCTAGAAGGGCCAAATGGCCTCCTCCTGCACCTATTTTTGTGAACAGAGCTGGTCAGGGGTGGCAGAGAAAGCACTCTGCTTGGAGTTGGTAGACTGGGCAATGTTCAATGACTCAGCAACAGACCTGAACGGATATGTCATAGTTGTTAACACTTCATAAGAAAATGGGTGGACGAGTGAGTTCCTATCAAAACTATCTAAGTGTTCCATAACGAGAAGCCTTTGATGTCAGCAATCTTCTCAGAACCGGGCATTCAAGTGATGCAGGTTCATAGAGGAAGTGCAACTGGGACTTTGATGAGACATAGATAGGCATAGATAGAGTAGGTGTGGAAGGGATGATACCACTGGTGGGAGAGTCTAGGACCAGAGGTCATAGCCTCAGAATTATAGAGTGCTCTTTAGACTTTGGCCAGCAATTTTTGAAACTGTTGTAGTTGAAGGCCTCCTTGGCCTCATCTATACCTTTCAGTGTTGGTGTTAATACATGCATGAACATGATGTGCTGCTTCTGCCAGAAGATGTACCTACTGCCTTGTTATTTGAGCCGGCCATCGTCTCCCATTGTGTCTTAATTAGGTCATTGATGTCAACGTCAAGGTGTGTGTATCCGGTTTTAAGATTCCGGAGTGATATTTGGGTCTGCCTTTCTGAAGGTCGTGATATTCCAGATCCCAAACTTTGTATTGAGGGGCATGACTGTTACATGAGACTTCTTTTATCATTGTGTGGCTGTTGTACCCCAGTTACAGCAATGAGTTTGACAGAGTGAGTTCATAGCCCAATGTAATGGGGTCTAGATATGTACTTGTAAGTGCCTGTCAGCACATACATTCACAGAGGCTCAAGCACAAGCACTCTGACCCAGTTATTTGCGTTCCTCTCAACCCTGACCTCCGATCTTTCCTCAATGCACGACTTCCTCTCCTCTGTCCCACCCACTCCCTCCCCAGCCACATCTGTCCTCATCATGCAGCCCCTCGTTCTTCAGTCTTTGAACCCTGGGGAGTAGTTTGAAATAAAACCAGAAAATGCTGGAAATAGTCAGCAGGTGAGGCATCAAAATGGGATATTCAGGTTTCATCAGACAGCCTGGGGGAAACTTACCAATGTCTCTACCCAATGTAAAAACAAGCTACATCTTCTGAAGAAATATTGAAGAAATTCTGAAGAAATCAGTTGTAAGAAGGGTCTCGACCCGAAACATCACCCATTCCTTCTCTCCAGATATGCTGCCTGTCCCGCTGAGTTACTCCAGCGTTTTGTGTCTACCTTGTGAAGAAATCTGTTGTCATCATAGTGTAGAACGATTGGCAGGTTTTCTCCTGGGTGTCTGATTGAAACCTTAGGAGCTTTCATTTGGCTACCGCCTGCGATTGTCTGTGCAGTTTTTCTCCAGTCCCAGAAATATGTTGCCCTATATAACCATATAACCATATAACAATTACAGCACAGAAACAGGCCATCTCGGCCCTACAAGTCCGTGCCGAACAACTTTTTTCCCTTAGTCCCACCTGCCTGCACTCATACCATAACCCTCCATTCCTTCTCATCCATATGCCTATCCAATTTATTTTTAAATGATACCAATGAACCTGCCTCCAGGACTAGGCCACTGGAAGCGATTCCACACCGCTACCACTCTCTGAGTAAAGAAGTTCCCCCTCATGTTACCCCTAAACTTCTGTCCCTTAATTCTGAAGTCCCCTGACTACGCTTGTTTGAATCTTCCCTATTCTCAAAGGGAAAAGCTTGTCCACATCAACTCTGTCTATCCCTCTCATCATTTCAAAGCCTCTATCAAGTCCCCCCTTAACCTTCTGCGCTCCAAAGAATAAAGACCTAACTTATTCAACCTTTCTCTGTAACTTAGTTGTTGAAACCCAGGCAACATTCTAATAAATCTCATCTGTACTCTCTCTATTTTGTTGACATCCTTCCTATAATTGGGCGACCAAAATTGTACACCATAATCCAGATTTGGTCTCACCAATGCCTTGTACAAATTTAATATTACATGTCAGCTTCTATACTCAATGCTCTGACTTATAAAGGCTAGCATACCAAAAGCTTTCTTTACCATCCTATCTATATGAGATTCCACCTTCAAGGAACTATGCACGGTTATTCCCAGATCCCTCTGTTCAACTGTATTCTTCAATTCCCTACCATTTACCATGTACGTCCTATTTTGATTTGTCCTGCCAAGGTGTAGCACTGACCAATAATACCAATGCCCTGACCAATAATATCATAGAAACTGCATACAAAATGATACAAAGAGGGTGTGAGGGGAAAACAACTAATCACAGAGTAATCACTAATATTCTTAAAATGCACAGATGGCGGAAATAATCAATCTATGGCTTCAAAAGGGAATTAGACATGTACTAGAGAGGGAATAGACACTAGACAATAGACAATAGGTGCAGGAGTAGGCCACTCGGCCCTTCGAGCCAGCAACGCCGTTCAATGTGATCATGACTGATCATCCACGATCAGTTCCCCGTTACTGCCTTCTCCCCATATTCCCTGACTCCACTATTTTTAAGAGCCCTATCTCTTGAAAGCATTCAGAGAACCTGCCTCCATCGCCCTCTAAGGCAGAGAATTGCACAGACTCACCGCTCTCTGTGAGAAAAAGTGTTTCCTCATCACCATTCTAAATGGCTTACTCCTTATTCTTAAACTGTGGCTCCTGGTTCAAGACTCCTCCAACATCAAGAACATGTTTCCTGCCTCTAGCGTGTCCAAACCCTTAACAATCTTGCTAGCCCTTGCTGTCTCCTCCCCTTCCTTAACCCTCTAGCTGTCTCCTCCCACCCTCCTATCCGCCCGCCCTCGGGCTCCTCCTCCCCCCCTTTTCCATTCCTTCTCTTCTCCCCCCCCCCACCTCCCCATCAGTCTGAAGAAGGGTTTCGGCCCGAAACTTCGCCTATTACCTTCGCTCCATAAATGGTGCTGCACCCGCTGAGTTTCTCCAGCAATTTTGTGTACCTTAACAATCTTATATGTTTCAATGAGATATCCTCTCATCCTTCTAAACTCCAGAGTGTACAAGCCCAGCTGCTCCATTCTCTCAGCATATGACAGTCCCGCCATCCCGGGAATTAACCTTGTAAACCTACGCTACACTCCCTCAATAGCAAGAATGTCCTTCCTCAAATTAGGGGACAAAAACTGCACACAATACTCCAGGTGTGGTCTCACTATGGGTTTGGTACAACTGCAATACTTTACAGAGCTCAGTGGAAAGAGGTGGGGAGTGAGATCATTTTATTCTGATCCTCAATGAACCAATTAGTATTGTAGCAGCAATGTGAATTTTACCAACATTATGCACTGGAATGATTCAATAAGGCACATCCCTTCTCTGTAACCAAGAAAGGCAAAGGTAGCAGAAACAGTGAAACATCACCTGCACAATCTCCTCTATTCTACAAAACATCTTGACTCCAAAATAAATCACTGATCTAACTCCTGGAACTCCCTATCCAACAGCACTGAGGGACTAGTTTCCCCAAAGGAGTGTAGGAGTACCTGTAGGTCCTCCATAGAGTATCGAAAGGGAGCCCTTTATAAAGCTACTAAAGGAATCGTAGCCTTTCCACTGATTCCCACTTTCTGCAATAAGATTTTCTTTAATACACTGATTTACTGCCATTAGCTTTTGATACTGAGCAAATCAGTGATAGGACATTTCAGAGGTCCAGCCCTACCTAATACTAGGATTGTGAAGAAGAGTCTCAACCCAAAACGTCACCTATTCCTTCACTCCATAGATGCAGCCTCACCTGCTGAGTTTCTCCAGCTTTTTTGTCTACCTAGGATTGAGGGTGACAGTAGTCTCATTAAGCACTAATTCTCTGCGCTCATTCAAGATGAAGGTACTGAGGCTATCACTATTGACGGTGGCAATGTCCACAGCTTCTCGTGGTTGATCTCCAAATCCTATTGAAAGTCAGAAACCTCCCTCCTCCCTTGGGGTAGCACAGAAAACGGGCAAAAGGTATGGAAAAGGCATGCAGAAAAGAGTCACTCAGGAAGTGTTGAATTATCACCCTGAAAGGTTGAGTTGATAGGTTAATTTTGAAATATTAGATAATGATGTTCTGCCAGAAAAAAGATTATACTTCCCTTTTTGCAATGTGTGCAGAATGCTGGAATGTAAAAATTTCACAGTCCATTCCAGTGAGCTCCATTACATGTTTTATTTGACGTTGCATTTACTGGTGTAGGTCACACATCAGTAATATCAAAGGCTATTGTAAATTAGACATTGGATATACACTGGGCAAAAGCTGGCAGTTTCCTCACATCTGATGTAAGGCTCATGCAGGACTTCTGTTTCTGTTCAGGTACGATATATGACCTTAAAATAATATAGAGGTAATAACTGAGTAAAAAAGACAAGCTGAGATGCTAATAGTATTCCAGTATTCATTTGTACAACATCTGTTTTGGTCTAACACAGGTACAAATGTTGAATTGATCATTTATGCTGCTAATACTTGTGTTATGTACAAATTATAAATATACCTTGTGTTATTTGGCATAGTTTGGAGAGAGGGAGACTGCTTGGTTCAAGCATTGAATGATCTAACAGCAGGCCTGCATTCTGTTAGTACATGGACTGCATACATAATCTGTCCACTGTGCGTTTATTCTATCTAAATTGTGATGCAAAAACTGGCTACTGTGCTCTCGCTAAAATCTAATCATGTGATCTAACACCTCTTTTGTATCCGGAGCAAAGATGACAAGTTGTAGGTGTAACAGCAATTGTTTAAACTCGGGTTGTTCGGCACAGATTGAGGCTTGAATGAAATGATTTACTAAGTGAAAATAACCATGTACCCCTTTGCCGTGCATGCTATGCAGTTCTATATGGATTGGAATGACATGGGGGGCAAAACAGCTGTCATAGATGGGAAGTAGTTATGGTGGAAGATGTGAGGAGGTGGTATTCCCCTTCTCCAGGGAATTAAATACATACTGTAAAAGGAGGAGAATATTTTAAGCTGTAGTGAAAGAAAAAGGCAATGGGACTACCTTAAGAGTTCATTGAAATTGTCAGTGCAAACAGGTTGAATTTGCTGTACGACTCTATGATTTGATATGCAACTCCAAAGTAACTTGATAGGTCTACCAGAATGCAACCTCCTCATTTTGGAATTGTGTCTGCAATGATAATCTTACAGCAAATTCATTCTGTATACGCTGGCAACTTGAATGAGCCCTCAATGTATTCCTACCCCCTTTATTCCACAGTTTAATACATTTTCCTTTCCCAGTTTGTATTTAATGCCCTGATGAAAATATCAATCATTCCGCTATGAGCATCCTTTCCTGATTTGCATTATAGATCACAACTATGGTGCTTAAAATGTAAGCATTTAATTTTCCCTGCTCCCCATAGCTCTCCACTACAATGGAGTTGCAAAGCCTGGTACAGGTTTACTAAAGAGGAATTGGAGGAATAGCACCTCATACTTGGCTTGTGCAACTTACACACCAGCGATATCAACATTGACTTCTGTAACTTCAAGTAACCCTTGCTTTCCCTCTCTCTCCATCCCTCCCCCTCCCCAGTTCTCCGACCAGTCTTACTGTCTCTGACCACATTTTATCTCTGTTTGCTTTGTAGTTAACTTCTCCCAACTAACAATGATCTATTCTACATTTTCCTTTTGCCCCATTTCCATTCCCTTTGCCCCGTTTTCACACCACCACACTTCCTTATTGAACTGAAACCTCACCCATTCCTTCTATCCAGATATGATGACTGTCCCGCTGAGTTGCTCCAGTATGTTGTGTCTATCACAGGTTTACTAAAGTTCCACACAGTCAACGCAGTGATACTGCAACAAACAGTCATGGAGCTGCAGGCATGCCTCAGAAAAAAATAGTCTTCCATTTAATTCATATTTGTTCTTCTTATTTTCCTTCCAAAGTATATCACCCCATACTTCTTTTCGTTAGATTTCATTGTGCTAGATCCTTTCATTTATGTCCTGAAAACTTCTTGTATCCTTCTTCTCACTACAAGTTTCATCTTATAAGGAAACTTTGCATGATCGCCTCTCAAACCATCTAATTCGTTAATATAAATCCAATCGTACAAATCCATTGGGGGTAGGGTGTTGATATGGATAGAAAATTGGTTGGCAGACAGGAAGCAAAGTGTAGGAGTGAACGGGTCCTTTTCAGAATGGCAGGCAGTGGCGAGTGGAGTGCCGCAAGGCTCGGTGTTGGGGCCGCAACTGTTTACATAGAAACATAGAAAATAGGTGCAGGAGGAGGCCATTCGGTTCTTCGAGCCAGCACCGCCATTCATTGTGATCATGGCTGATCGTCCCCAATCAATAACCCGTGCCTGCCTTCTCCCCATATCCCTTGACTCCACTAGCCCCTAGAGCTCTATCTAACTCTCTCTTAAATCCATCCAGTGACTTGGCCTCCACTGCCCTCTGTAGCAGGGAATTCCACAAAATCACAACTCTATGGGTGAAAAAGTTTTTTCTCACCTCAGTCTTAAATGGCCTCCCTTTTATTCTAAGACTGTGGCCCATATATATATACCATATATATTAATGATTTGGAAGACGGAATTAGGAGCAACACTAGCAAGCTTGTGGTGACACAAAGCTGGGTGGCAGTGTGGACTGTGAAAAGGATGTTAGGAGGTTGCAGAGTGACCTGGACAGGTTGAGTGAGTGGGCAGATGCGCGGCAGATGCAGTAAAATATAGATAAATGTGAGGTTATCCACTTTGGCGGCAAAAACATGGGGGCAGATTATTATCTCAATGGGGTTAGGTTAGGTAAAGGGGAGGTGCAGCGAGACCTGGGTGTCCTTGTACACCGGTCACTGAAAGTTGGCGTGCAGGTACAGCAGGCAGTGAAGAAAGCTAATGGAATGTTGGCCTTCATAACAAGAGGATTTCAGTATAGGAGTAAAGAGGTTCTTCTGCAGTTAGTGGGCTCTGGTGAGACCACATCTGGAGTATTGTGTACAGTTTTGGTCTCATAATTTGAGGAAGGACATCCTTGTGATTGAGGCAGTGCAGCGTAGGTTCACGAGATTGATCCCTGGGATGGCGGGACTGTCATATGAGGAAAGATTGAAAAGACTAGGCTTGTATTCACTGGAGTTTAGAAGGATGAGGGGGGGATCTTATAGAAACATATAAAGTTATAAAAGGACTGGACAAGCTAGATGCAGGAAAAATGTTCCCAATGTTCGGCGAGTCCAGAACCAGGGGCCACAGTCTTAGAATAAAGGGGAGGTCATTTAATACTGAGGTGAGAAAAAAAAATTTCACCCAGAGAGTTGTAAATTTATGGAATTCCCTGCCACAGAGGGCAGTGGAGGTCAAGTCACTGGATGGATTTAAGAGAGAGTTAGATTGAACTCTAGTGGAGTCAAGGGATATGGGGAGAAGGCAGGCACAGGTTATTGATTGAGGACGATCAACTATGATCACAATGAATGGCGGTGCTGGCTCGAAGGGCCGAATGGCCTCCTGCACCTATTTTCTATGTTTCTATGTATGTGTTACCACATAATCATATATAACATATCCTTCTAAGATATCTTTGATAGTCTGTCCAATCACCAATGTCAGGTCGAGTGGCCTGTTTTATTAGCCGTTTCTAAAATTGGTATTACAATTGCAGCCCACTGGCACTGTCACACTATTCATAGTCAAAGAGTTGTACAGCATACAAACAGGCCCAACGGTGCACTGTGTGTGTCCTGGCTCTCATACCGTGACTTACCTCACTTGCTTGCATTAATACTATATCTCTCGATACCTTGTTCATTCATGTATCTGTCCTGATGCTTCTAAAATTTTATTACTGTACTTACCTCCATTACCGCTTCTGGCAGCTCATTCCAGGTACCTACTACACTGTGTGTGAAAAATGCACCCCAGATATACTATAATCAATCACCTTAACACTATACCCACTAGTTTTAAATGACCTGACACTGCGAAAACAGCTCTGGCTCTCTACTCCATTTATGCTTCCCTTCACCAGCGGAGACGGCATCCGTAGTCAGGACTGAACCAGGATCTCAGGTGCTGTGGGACAGCAAGTCTATCACTGCATTACTGTGCTGCACTGATATGGAACACTTGCAGGCAGAGGAGAACAGATTAACGTGGCATCATATCCGGCACGGTCATAGTGGGCCAAATGGCCTGTTCCTGCAGTGTTCTATGTTTTATGTATGACACGCATGATTTTAATCATTTTTGTGAATCTTTAATAATATTAATAATAATAATATATTTTATTGTCATTGCACATAGGTGCAACGAGATTTGGTATGCAGCTTCCATCCGATAGTTATAACTTAAACAACTAATGAAATGTAGATACCCCAATACAATTCATGGGGTGGATGGGGGGGGGGCACTCAGCAGGGCCAGTTCAGAGCAGCAATAGCTCTATACATAGAATATAGCACGACAAAGGCTTTTTGGCCAATAATATGCTGAACATGATGCTAAATCCAATTTAAATCTGCCTGCACATAAGCCATGCCCCTCCATTTCCTGCACATCCATGTGGCTATCTAAACGTTTCTTAAATACCATTAACCTATCTGCTTCCACCCCCATCTCAGGAAGCACATGACAGTCACTTGCCACCCCTTGTGTAAACAAATTGCCCCACGCATACCCTATAAACGTTGCCCCACTCACCTTAACGTTATTCCATCTTGTATTTAATATTTTCATCCTGGGAAAAGGATTCTGACTGTCTATGCCTTTTATAATTTTATATCAGGTCTCCCCTCAATCTTTGGCATTCTAGAGAAAACAATCCAAGTCTGCTCAACCTCTCTCTGTAGCTAATTCTCAAAATCAGGCATCGTTCTGGTAAAGATAGACACAAAATGCTTGAGTAACTCAGTGGGTCAGGCATCCTCTCTGGAGAAATGGATAGGTTACATTTCGGGTCGAGGTCTTGACCCATTTTGCCACCTATCCATTTTCTCCAGAAATGCTGCCTGACTCGCTGAGTTACTCCAACATGTTGTAGCTCTCTTTGGTATAACCCAGCATCTGCAGTTCCTTTTTATATAATTGTGGTATACCTCATCTGCACTCTCTCCAAAGGCTCCACATTTTTCTGGTAATGTAATGACCAGAACTCCAATACTCTAAATGCAACTTAATCAAAGTCCTATAAACAAAGTCCTATGACTTCCTGACTCTTAAACTCAATGCGCCAACCAATAACGGCAAGCGTACTATAGACAGTAGACAATAGACAATAGGTGCAGGAGGAGGCCATTCGGCCCTTCGAGCCAGCACTGCCATTCAATGTGATCATGGCTGATCATCCCCAATCAGTACCCCGTTCCTGCCTTCTCCCCATATCCCCTGACTACGCTATCTTTAAGAGCCCTATCTAGCTCTCTCTTGAAAGTATCCAGAGAACCGGCCTCCACCTCCCTCCGAGGCAGAGAATTCCAGGTTCCTCGCCTCCGTTCTAAATGGCTTACCCCTTATTCTTAAATTGTGGCCCCTAGTTCTGGACTCTCCTAACCTTCTGGAACATGTTTCCTGCCTCTAGCGTGTCCAAACCCTTAACAATCTTATATGTTTCAATAAGATTCCCTCTCATCCTTCTAAACTCCAGGGCGTACAAGCCCAGCTGCTCCATTCTCTCAGCATATGACAGTCTCTCCATCCCCATCTCCATTTATGTGCTTTAAACATTCTTTACCATTCTGTGTTGCCACTTTCAGTGAGTTGTGGACTGGGACCGCAGAATTCCACTGTACATCAATGTTGTTAAGAATCATTCCATTATTTATATATATTTTCTGTACCTTATTTAGTCGATGAAGGCAAGCACACTATATGCCTTCATCACCACCCTATCTACCTGTGTTGCTACTTTCAGCAAACTCTATACTTGTACCCAAGTCTCCCTGTTGAAAAACTCTCTCCAAGACCCTGCTGTGTATGCCTTGGCCTGATTTAACTTTGCACTTGTCCCAGTTACATTTCGTCAGTCATTCCCTTCTCTAATTGTCCATGTGATCTATTCTCTGCTGTAACATTAGACAATCTTCTTCAATGTCCACTATACCACCAATGTTGGTGTTATCTGAAAGTGTACTAATCATGTCATCTACATTGTCTGCTAAATCTTCAATATATCTGACAAACAGCAAAAGACCCAGCATCAGTATCTGCAACGTTGTTCCAGGCCTTCAAACTGAGAAACAAGCTATTTTATCCACCTTCTGCTTCATATCACCAATGCAATTTCCGATCCAATTTGCTATCTAATGCTGGATCCCATTTGTTCTAGCTTTCCACACCAGCTTGGCATGCGGGACCTTGTCAGAGCCCTGTTAAAGTCCACGTGGACAAAGTCTGCCTCTCTGCCCTCATCAATTCTCTTGGTTACCTCTTCAAAAAATCTCTTATCAAAGTTGTGAGGCATGATGACTCAAGCACAATGCTGACTTTCCTTGTCTTTCGAAATGCAAATATATCGTGCTCCTCAGAATTCCTTCTAATAACTTCCAATAAAGATTGTTGAAATCTTCAAGTTCAAAGGAGTAAATATCACCAGCAACTTGTCTTGGACCAGCCATATTGGAGCGATGGTCAATAGAACACCCCAATGCCTCTCCTTCCTTAGCTCAGGAGGTTTTGTATGTCCCCAACAAGTTTCACCAACTTTTACAGATGTGCCATAGAGAGCATTTTAAATTGGGATACATCACAGCATAGTTTGGGAACAGGCCTATCCAAGACTGCAAGAAATTGCAGAGAATTGTGGACAGAGCCCTGCCCATCACACAAACCAACCTTTCTTCCATTAAGGGCCTGTCCAACATTCCTGAGTTATTCACGAAATCTCCCGAGTTTTCAAACTGGCAGAATGTTCATAGCGAGACTGTAGGAGGCCATGGATAGATCACAGCGGCTCGTTATGCCAGCTGTAGGTACTCGGGGCTATTATTTTACTCGTGGACAATTTTCATCAGGCTGGAAAAAACGTCCCGACTTACCCGATGCCCCGAGTACCTACGGCTGACATAACGAGTCTCTACGATATATCCACGGACACCTACAGACTTGTTACGAACACCGATGATCCAGCTTCACGGCAGAGGGCCTGAAAACACCGAGTTGGCTGAGGAGGCCACATATAGACCCCGACCTCGGGTGGACTATGAGGGGGAGAACTGGATATTTTTAGTGCCTTCCCTCACAGTGAATTCAGCTGTGGGGGGACGTTTCTTGTTGATTTCTATAGTGTACTGTTCTGTGTCTTTTTTTCTTTTTCTCTTTTTTTGTTTTGTATGGATTTATTGACATTTAATCTGTTCAATTAGTTTAATCAATCTCTGTAAAGCACTTTGGTTCAAATACTGGTTTTGTTGAAAAGTGCTATATAAATAAACATTATTATTATTATTATTCTTCCAGTTTCAAAATTCGGGAGAATTTGTGAGTAACTCGGGAAAGTGGGACAGGCCCTTTATTCTACACTTCACCTCAGCAAGGCCACCAACATACTCAAGGATGAGTCTCACCTCAGACACTCTCTCCTCCCCTTTCCCATCAGGCAAGAGGTACATAAGCATGAAAACACATACTTCCAGATTCAGGGACAGTTTCTTCCCAGCTGTTATGAGGCAACTGAACCAATATATCACCAACTAGAGAGCAGTCCTGATTTCCCATCTGCCTCATTGGAGACCTTCAGACTGTCTTTGACCAGACCTTACTGGACTTTTTCTTGCACTAAATGTCTTTCCCATTCTCCTGTATCTGTTCATTGTGGTCAGCTTCATTTGTACTTGTATGTCATCTTTCCGTTGACTGGATAGCATGCAACGAAAAATGCTTTTCACTGTACCTTGGTAACTAAATTAAACACATTTTAGCCTCTGATTTAAGGCTCATTGGTCTGTAGTTTCCATGCTTGTCCTTGTAGTTCTTCTTAAATAAAGGCACAATATTAGCTGGCATCCAGTATCCTGGCACCTCACTGAATAAAGATACAACAAATTCTGCAAGAGCCCCAACAATCTCCCCCCTTGCTCCCCACAACATTTGGGGATACACCTGGTCAGGCTCCTAGGATGTATCCGCCTTTACCTATTTCAAGACCTCTAACACTTTTTCCTTGTGTATCGTGTTCCCTCTCCTGAACTAACTGACTTCCATGTCCTTCTCCATGATAAAAACAGATGAGAAGTATCTCTTTATGTCTCTTAAGAAGGAACTGCAGATGCCGGAAAATCAAAGGTACACAAAAATGCTGGAGAAATTCAGCGGGTGCTGCAGCACCTGTGGAGCGAAGGAAATAGGCAACGTTTCGGGCCGAAACGTTGCCTATTTCCTTCGCTCCACAGATGCTGCTGCACCCGCTGAGTTTATGCAGCATTTTTGTGTACCTTCCCTTTATGTCCTTGCACACATTCCCCGCTCCACATATAGATTATCACACTGCTTACTCTCCCTAGCTACCTTTTTGCCCTTAATGCAAATATCATATAGAAACATAGAAAATAGGTGCAGGAGGAGGCCATTCGGCCCTTCCAGCCAGCACCACCCTTCATTGTGATCATGGCTGATCGTCCCCAATCAATAACCTGTGCCTGCCTTCTCCCCGTATCCCTTGACTCCACTAGCCCCTAGAGCTCTATCTAACTCTCTCTTAAATCCAGTGACTTGGTCTCCACTGCCCTCTGTGGCAGGGAATTCCATAAATTCACAACTCTCTGGGTGAAAACGTTTTTTCTCACCTCAGTCTTAAATGGCCTCCCCTTTATTCTAATTATCTTTTTGGAATTTCCTTCACCTTATCTGCCAGGTATTCTTGCCTCCTTGCTTTCCTCCTAATTTACCTCTTGGGAGACCTCCCACATCCTTTATACCCCTCAGTAGACTTGCTTGCTCACAGCTGCAGTTTCCTGACATATGCCACCTTTTTCCTGCCCAAACCATCAATATGTCTTCCTAATCTTGTTCGCCTTGCCCTTCACTCTAACAGGACTATGTTGGCCCTGAACCCTTCATAAGTCTTCCACTTGCCAGATATCTCTCTGCATGTAAACATCCTCTCCGAATCAACTTTTACATGTTCATGTCAATTGTCATCAAAATCAGCCTTTCCCAGACTAGGATTTGAACTTGATGACCAATCTTATATGTTTCCATAACTATCTTGGAACTAATAGAATGATGGCCTCTGGTCCCCACAGTGCCCCCACTGACTTACCAGCCACTCATGCAGCTCTTCAGATTGCTTGAGAAAACTTTCTTGGTTATGCTTAGCACATTCTGCCCAATCTAATCCCCTGACACAAAGGCAGTTTCAGGCAATACTGAGTAAGTTAAAATCACTAACAGTTACAATACTCTTATTCCTGCACCCATCTGGGATTTCCCTACAAATTTGCTCCTCTAATTCCACTGACTATTGGAAAGCCAGGAGTACAATCCCGTCAAAGTCATCATCTGCTTCTTATCTCCAAGTGCTACTGATATTGCCTTGATTGCCCCAGGATAATCCAAGATAAATCAAGTTGTGTTATGTTTATTATCATATGCACAAATACAGTGAGGTATAGGTAGAATGACAGATCGTGCTTGCAGCAACATAACAGGTACATCAGTTCAGACAAACTCGCAAAGATATATACATAAATTACACATAAACATTTCTAAAAGAAAGGAGACTGCAAAAAAAAATTGCGTACAGTTTTGGTCTCCAAATCTGAGGAAGGACATTATTGCCATAGAGGGAGTGCAGAGACGGTTCACCAGACTGATTCCTGGGATGTCAGGACTGTCTTATGAAGAAAGACTGCAGAGACTTGGTTTATACTCTCTAGAATTTAGGAGATTGAGAGGGGATCTTATAGAAACTTACAAAATTCTTAAGGGGTTGGACAGGCTAGATGCAGGAAGATTGTTCCCGATGTTGGGGAAGTCCAGGACAAGGGGTCACAGCTTAAGGAATAAGGGGGAAATCCTTTAAAACCGAGATGTGAAGAACTTTTTTCACACAGAGAGTGGTGAATCTCTGGAACTCTCTGCCACAGAGGGTAGTTGAGGCCAGTTCATTGGCTATATTTAAGAGGGAGTTAGATGTGGCCCTTGTGGCTAAGGGGATCAGGGGTTATGGAGAGAAGGCAGGTACGGGATACTGAATTGGATGATCAGCCATGATCATATTGAATGGGGTTGCAGGCTCGAAGGGCCGAATGGCCTACTCCTGCACCTAATTTCTATGTTTCTATGTTAAAAACATAATTCGTACAAATAAATCGTACAAATTCCTGCAAGACAATCAAAAGAAAAAAAATTGCAAACAAACTAGACATTAGTGCGAAACACAATTAGAGAATAAATAAACCTTTTATAATTGTGTGAGCAGTGGTATATAATGTAGTCGAGGCAGCATTAGCGGAGGACTAAGTGGAGGTTGGGCGATCGTTTCGCCGAACACCTCCGCTCGGTCCGCAATAACCTACCTGAACTCCCGGTGGCTCAGCACTTCAACCCCCTCCCATTCCCAATCCAACCTCTCTGTCCTGGGTCTCCTCCATTGCCAGAGTGAGCAACACCGGAAATTGGAGGAACAGCACCTCACATTCCGCCTGGGTTGCTTGCGTCCTGATGGCATGAACGTTGAATTCTCCCAATTTTGCTAGCCCTTGCTGTCTCCTCCCCTTCCTTAACCCTCGAGCTGTCTCCTCCCATCCCCCACCGCCCTCGGGCTCCTCCTCCTCCCTTTTTCCTTCCTTCTCCCCCCCACCCCCCATCAGTCTGAAGAAGGGTGTTTCGGCCCGAAACGTCGCCTATTTCCTTCACTCCATAGATGCTGCTGCACCCGCTGAGTTTCTCCAGCAATTTTGTGTACCTTCAAGGCAGCATTAGGGTTGTGTCGTTTGGTTCAAGTTTCTGATAGTTGGAGAAAAGTAGCTGGTCATAATTCTGTTGGTGTGGGACCTCAGGCTTCTCGGCAGAAATAGCGAGAAGTGGGCACGGCGCAGATGCTGGGGATCCTTGATGATAGATGCTGCATTCTTAAGGCAGTGCCTCGTGTGGATGCTTTTGATGGAGGGGAGGGCTGTGTCCGTGATGGGTCAGGCTACAATCACCACTTTCTTCAGCCTCCTGCGTTCCTGTACATTGGAATGATCATACCAGCCATGATACAACCTCCCTACTGGACAAATGTAGACATATGGAAGGTTATTTGATGACATGCCAAATCTCTTTGATCTTCCTAGAATGTAGTGGGACGTCATGGTTACATCCATGTTCTGGACCGGTCATCTGAGATATTTATTCACAAGAATTTGAATATGTTCATTGCTCACCCACCAATGAAAACTAGCACAGGGTCTCCTTACCTTCTGAAGCCAATGATTATTTCCTTGGTCTTGTTAGGTGAGAGGTTGTTGTGGCATCACTCAGCTAGTTGTTCTACCTCTCTACACATTCTCATCATCACCCATAATTTGGCCAACTCCAATGGGGTGGTCAGTGAATTTGTAGATTACATTGTTGCTGTATTTAGCCACACAGTTATGCATGCATAGAGAGTACAGCAGGGTGATGAGCATGCAAACTTGAGGTGGACCAGCTTTGATTGTCAGTGAGGAGGAGATTCTAGTTTAGTTTAGAGATACAGCGTAGAAACAGGGTCTTCGACTACTGAGTCCCTGCTGACCCAAACACTAGTTCTTTCCTGCACATTACGGACAATTTACGGACAGAAGCCGATTAAACTACAAACCTGCACGTCTTTAGAATGTGGGAGGAAACCGGAGCACCCATAGAAAACCTACACAGTCACAGGGAGAACATACAAGCTCGATACAGACAACACCTGTGGTCAGGATCAAACCTGGATCTCTGGTGCTGTAAGGCAGTAACTTAACGTTGTCTCACTGTGCCGCACACATTTCTTCTGATCTGCACTGACTAAGGTCTGCTGATGAGGAAGTCGAGGATCCAGTTGCAAAGGGAGGTACAGAGTCCCTGGTCTTGGGACTTGGTGTTGAGTTTGGAGGAGTTGATGGTGTTGATAAACAGCAGCGTGATGTATATATGTTCCTCTTGTCTAGATGGTCCAGAGCACAGTGGAGTGAATGAATGAATGAATTTACTTTATTGTCATTCAGACCTTTCAGTCTGAACGAAATTTCGTGCCTGCAGTCATACATGTAATAATACAATAATAGACAACAGAACAGACAGTAAACAGTCACAAATTAACATCCACCACAGTGAGTCCACCAAGCATCTCCTCACTGTGATGGAGGCAAAAATCTTAGGGCTGCAGTCTCTTCCCTCCTCTTCTCCCTCTGTGCTGAGGCGATACCCCACCGGGCGATGGTAAAATCAGTCCCGCAGCTCGCCGAGCTCCGCGAACGGGCCGGTTCAAACACCGCGGCCCGGGGTGGTCGAAGCTGCCGCCCTCCAGTCCAGCGGACACAGCTGTTGACGACGTCGTCCACTGGCCCGCGGCCGAACCCCGGACTCAGGCCGCCGTCGCCAGAACGCCGTCTCAGCCACCGGAGCACCGTTCCAGCCCCGAGCCGGGTCACCCTCACGTGAGCGTCTCAGCCACGCACCAGGCCGCCCCCATGGGAGCGCCGTTTACCTCGGGCTGGGCCGCCCTCACGGGACGGGAGCGCCAGAGAGATTGCATCTGGTATTGACCTTTTGATCTGGCTTTGATCCAAGTCAATTCAGAGGCAGGAGTTACCCACGCCAGAACCAATCTTTTGAAACATTTCATTACGGAGAATGTAAGAACCAGCGGATGGTAGTCATTGACCTTGAGGCAGGTCACCTTGGGCACTGGTACGATAGATGCTCTTTTGAAGCAGGTGGGAACCTCAGACTACAGAATCATGGAGGTTGAATTTTAGTTGGTCTGCTAGTCCGCACAGGTCTTCTGTTGATTGGAGAATTAATAGACAGATGTTTATAGCAATGTTACAAAATTTTGAGATTTAAGAAATCAAGTCTGCAATTTATCCCATCAGATAAAGCATAACAATAAGTTTAATTTGACACCTAATTCACTTTCATATCTCAAGTAATAAAAAGGTTATGGCCATTTTCATACTCGGAAATTAGCATCTTGTTCCCTATTGATTTTCTATGGACATAACAAAAAAGCTGTGATCGTGTGCTGCCAAAAGCCCATAACCTTCTTAAAAATTAAGAGAACTGAATGAAATTTTCAGTTATCATAGATTGAAGCATTCTGAAACAAATATAAAATAATCTTACTTGGAGGACCTGAAATTAAAGCATATAATTAGTTAGTTACCCAATTGTAGCTAATTTCAAACTTCAATTACTAGATCTAAACATCTATCCATTTCTTAATAAATGATTAACATTTTTAAATAGCCCAAGTGTCCAAATAATATTCACAAATAATTCACAATAAAACATGATTTTTAAATCTCATTTACATCAATTTATAGGCCAAATGGAAGGAATTTGGTGTTCAATTGCTGTAAATTAAAGTCAATTTAATTCGGCTTTCTAGTGGGATCCTGTGAACGCGCTGGTTTAGAACGTTCACATTGCAGTGGATTTGTGCCCTCAAATGCCCAGAAAAATACTGCGGGATATAAAGAGCCCAAAATGAACTATTCGCTACAGAAAACTTTATATACAGGGTTCTTAAGAAGCCCCTTTTAATGTAAAAATGTTTAATTGTTTAATGTTTAATTGTTTGCGGGTTGAGAGAGTGATTTTTAAACTACTATAACTATTATACAAGGCCATAAAAACTAATAATACCTTTTGCGACGGGGTCTTTCAGCGATTTTCCGTTAATGATTTACTAGGCTGAACATTTTCGATTGCAACAGCCTAGTAAATATCACGTTTTAAACCCGCCCCCTCTAAACAGCGCCAAAATCACACACAAGGGGTGGGACAGATGCTCAGCTACGATTCAGGTAGGTTTTGTAACATACCTAATGTTTAGGGGTAACATGAGGGGGAACTTCTTTACTCAGAGAGTGGTAGCTGTGTGGAATGAGCTTCCAGTGGAAGTGGTGGAGGCAGGTTCGATTCTATCATTTAAAAATAAATTGGATGGGTATATGGACGGGAATGGAATGGAGGGTTATGGTCTGAGTGCAGGTAGATGAGACTAGGTGAGAGTAAGTGTTCAGCATGGACTAGAAGGGCCGAGAAGGCCTGTTTCTGTGCTGGAATTGTTATATGGTTATATATGGTTATGTACTCGACCATGTACGCCACCTGGGCTGGATGCACCTTCTATAAGAGGCCTTTGATTCATGTGGCACTCCAATCTACTTTGTACTTGCTCCTTTTGCTCCACAATTCGTTCCAGCCCCCAAGAACTTGCTGCACTCTCTTTACCATGTCACCAGTCACACATTTACAATTTGATTCCAATGTCCACAGATATATGTAATTGAAAGTAATCCAGAGTTTATGTTTTCTTCTGAGATCATGTTTCCTTCATAATCTCTGAACCTCTGTAACAATCACCTTTCTTTTCTTCGTTAAGTAATTGATTTAGCAGGTGATGAACTCAAAGGTCTCCTTGTCAAATATGTTTCTATTAGGTGAATAAAATTGTGTTTGATAATCATGTTGACCCAAAGTGTAGTTGTGTTTTCCAGCTGCAAGAATGGGGACCATGGTGAGTCTCAGAACTCACAGGCAATTGTTCTGCACCACTTGTTTATAATGTGTTTTTTCTTATCTCTGATGGCACTGGAAGCATGCAGAGTAAGCAAATTAAAAACAACCTATTGTGGCTCCGTTTTTGTTCATCAAAATGCAATAAGATTCAAGGGATCGTATTTAAATTACTCTCGTTAAATTTTAATCAGCCTTTTCACTTAATGCCCCTTGTGGCACATGAAGAAGCTATATATAAGCAAGGGGTTAGCTTGCTAAATCTTGTATTTTATCCTGTGTGTGAATTTGGATTGTGAACAAGGGAGGATTGGATATTAACTGAATAGATCTCCTTTTTAAGTGAAACTAGACCAATGGCAGACCCGTTGGGTCTGCTCCCCCAATGCAGCCGTTCCCTACCCGCAGCCCCCACGAGAGACGTGGTCCTCGAACTGAAGCCGTCCTTGAAAGGCCGAATTAAATGGCATCTCTTTAGGTTGAAATCCGGGCACCAGCAGCCGTTATGGTCGCTGGCCAGCAGGAGGCGACAAAATGAGTGAGTGGGGTGGGGGGGGGGGGGGGGGGGGGGGGGGGTGGAGAAGGATTTGATTAAAAAACGTGTACTTAAAGGCGACGAAATGTAATGAGGAGCGGATACTTAGAAAGAAAAGTGAAATCTCCACCGAAGTGGAAATGACCTGGGGGATTGAGCATCTGGATTCGGCGTGGCAGTGAATCAAAGGAAGAAAGTAAAAGGATCCATTCCGATTGGACATCTGCGAGCATCGGCCATTCCGATTGGACATCTGCGAGCATCGGCTGTTCCGATTGGACATCTGCAAGTATTGGGCACGAATCAAAAGGCAGAAAGGCAGCCAGTCGTCAGGCACAGTTTTATAGATAGATAGATATAGATAGATAGAGATGAAGCAAAGCCAGCAACTGTTTAAACATTTTTTACATTTTAAATCTCCATGCTGATGTATTGGTAGAGAGTTTATTAGGTTGTGTATTTGTGGGGGTGTGGGAGAAACATAACTTTAGTCTCTTCCTTCGGGGGGACGCGACATTTTCTTTTCACGTCCCCCGTCTCCATCTCCGTCTGCGCTGAGGCCTAATGGCGGAGCTGGCAGCCTCAGGGCTGTGGCAGCGACCCGACTTGGAGCTGTGGCGGCGTTCCAGCGGCGGACCCGACCTCGGAGGCTCGGCTGTGAGCCCAGTGGACGACATCGTCGGGAGCTCGCAGGTCACAGGTTGGTGACCTGTTTTTCCGGAGATCCCGCAACTACAGCTGTGTCCGCTGGACTGGAGGGCGGCAGCTTCGGCAGCTTTGACCACCCCGGGACGCGGAGTTTGAACCGGCCCGTTCGCGGAGCTCGGTTGAGCCGCGGGACTGACTGACTTACCGTCACCCGGCGGGGTCACAACATTGGAAGCCTGGATCGCCTCAACGCAGAGGGAGAACAAGGAAGGACGAGACAGAGACATTAAGACTTTTGCCTTGCATCACAGTGAGGAGGTGCCTGGTGAACTCACTGTGGTGGATGTTACATTTGTGTTTATTGTGTGTCTTTGTTATTTTTATTATATGTATGACTGCAAGGCAATGAAATTTCGTTCAGACCGAAAGGTGTGAATGACAATAAAGGATTCTTTGATACTTTGACTTTGACTTGACTTGAATGAAAAGACGCACAATGTCTGTATCAACCACTTCCGTGAAGATGAGGTTTAACCATGGATGATTGTGTTTTACATGCATATTTATCAGTGGAATGAATGGAATAACCACTGTGTAATATAACAATTGACTCAAGTCCTTGCTTGACGTACGAAATGCAAGGGGCCCTTGTTTCAATGGTCAATCCATCTTGTATGCCCTGGTGACAGACTGCTTAGGCCCACAAACCATCTTCCACTGTGAAATATTGAAGGACATGTCATCCATCATTAGTGAGAACATGTGGGAGGCTGGTTTAAGCTTATGGCGTATAAGCAGTCAATGGAAGTACTTTCACTAGCTTAATGTAAGTGCAAAATCCCAAAGTCAATATTGAAATGATGGATATGGAAGGGAAAGCTACTGCAAGTAGGAAGGACTGCAGCTTACACTGACTCATCAATAAGTTTACGAGAGGCAAAAACAGGATGACATCTTCATCAAAGCCTCTCATGTGTGGGTCTGGATTAAGCCATTGATGAGTTAATCTCTTAAATAGCTTGACTATCCAGACCTTCAAGATGCCAATAGTTCTGTCGGATTTGTTGCTGAAGGTTGTTATCCATTATCAAACTGATGAGAAAACAGTGAGATTTAGGATGGAAATGATGTTATCTGGAGGCGTGTGAAGGAAGACAGTCTATATCTATAACATTGGGAATTTGTAGAGGTAACTGATGCTGCCAAAAGTCTGCACCACTCATTGGTCGAGCCACAATTGAGTTGGATATGATGTGTGTTCATGCTGTATTTAAGTGCTAACATATATGACCAAATGTGATATCTATTCTGATAACCACTCCGGCACATCTAATGAACCCCTTACATCTGCCACATGGTTCTCAGTAACCTGTCTAATGCCCAAACAGTCATTATTACCTGTGAAGCGAACTAGATGCCAAAGGCATTTAACTTGATCCAAAGTACACAAAAAAGCTGGAGAAACTCAGCGTATGCAGCAGCATCTATGGAGCGAAGGAAATAGGCAACGTTTCGGGCCGAAACCCTTCTTCAGACTGATCGGGGGGGGGGGCGGGGGTGGGCGGGGGGGTTCAAGAAAGGAAAAAAGGAATTCATCAAGGGAACTTTTCAAGGAGGAAGTTCTATTTGTAGAGGCCATCTCTGTGAGTAGAAACCTCCATTGCTCACCCCCCCCCCCCCGTGGAAGAGTGAGTTTGCCACAAAAGTCATTTTGAGAGTGTTCTGGAGATACCACTCAAAAAACTATGATGAGGACAGTAGATAGCCTCCACTCTCTTGCCCAATTGGCTGTGGTGCAGATGTAAGGATTTAATTATGGATTAAGCCTGAAAATTTGCAGATAGGATTTCCTAGGTCCTGGTATCATTCCTGCTCATTCTGTTACCTCCAGGTGGAAATGTACTGAGGAAACTCCTGGAAATAGTGGAGATCTGTGTTGTGTATTATTTGACCAGAGATTTTGCTTGAGTTTTAGCAAAAGAGCTGCTTAAGCTCTGTGAAAGCTCCAAATGCATTTATTTTTAAAGCATTAGGTTTTATTTAAATTCCAAAATTCCCATTACAGATATGAAATGTGTAGCCATGACATCATTTGTTCCATGGAATATTTCTAAAGAACTCTAAGCAACTAACAGGTATGGGTTTGGAATAACTGATACATTTAAAGGTTTTCAAAGCACAGAGGTTTATGTGAGTCATAGGTCCTGTTTTCCTGCTGAATCTCTTTAATGACATCATGTGATTCGAGAAGGATCTTAGTAAACTGAGCTGATGTTGAAATAACATGCGACAGTGTTCGTTATCAAATGGCCACGATGTGGTTACTGCTTTGAACCCTCGTGACAACGTACACTCACAACCAAGGTCTTCATCTCTTTTGTGATAATAATAAGAAGAAGAAAAATAAAGATTTGTAGATTGGAGCAGCAATAATGATTTCTTTCCTGCCTGGTCTCAGTTTGATTGTAGACTGGACTAAATGAAATACATGCAAAGATTTTATGTTAAACATTGTTTAACACATTTGTTTGTTTGTGTTGTGTTGTGCTGTCATATTGTCATGTGTGGATGATTGCTGCCAATCATGTTGTATGGTATCTTAAGTGTTAAACGAAGCAAACGCACACACACATTGCACACACACACACACACACACACACACACACACACGCACGCACACGCGCACACACGTACGCACACACACACACACACACACGCACACACACACACACGTACACACACACACACACACACACACACACACACACACACACACACACACACACACACACACACACACACACACACACACACACACACAGGTTGAATTTCTCTGTTTTGAATATAGGGATTTCAATATTTTAACTTTGAGCCTGTTGGAATTCCAGATAAAGAACTCTCACTGTGGTGATTGGTGATTTCCATTGACTTCAGCTTGCACAGTAAATGTTAAAAATGGGAAATTGCAATGGAACTGATTTTGGCGGGTGGGTATTAATGGCAATTCCATACAGGAATAATAGATGGAGGCACAACACTGTTTAGTACCAAGTCCACCAAGTCCCACTTAGCTGTTGACCTCTTCCAAGAAGAATACCGCTGCTGAGGAATGCAAAAAACTGCAGATACAGGAAGCCTGAATGAAAAACAATACGTTAGAGGCACTCAGTGGGACAATCATCATCTAAGGAGGGAAATGGACAGATGCCGTTTTGGGTTGGGGCTCCGTCAAAGGGAGGAGGGGGTTTCCTAGCCAAAAGTGGTGAAGGGAGGGTGATGCAAACGTTTGCAAGTGATAGCTGGATCTGTGTACGGAGCGGTTTCTTAGTAAGTTCAAGTTCAAATGTATTTGTCACATGCACTATAAGGTGCAGTGAAATGTCATTTACCATGCAGCGTTACAATTCAAACAGTACACAAGACACAACATAATTCTACACAGACATCCACCACAGCATTCTACACTGTGGGGGAAGGCATTACAGTTCTGACTGTCATCCTCCTGACTCGGGTGAGGGAGAGAAGGGTGGAATAGTCACAAAGGGTGGAGATGATAGTTGGTGGAGAAGGCAAAGGGTTACAAATGGTGGAATATGATAAGAAGGAAAGATGATGAGTGAACTGTAGAAACAGAGGGAGGGATAGTGGGTAGATGGGAGGGTGGGATGTGGGGTATAGGAGACCCATTGGGAGTAGAGGTAAGTGATGAGCAGGGGTAATATTGGCAGAGGGCATAGATGCTAAGATTTGATATGCAAAGTCAGCTCATGCAGAACTATAACTGAAGCAGTTTATGCGGGGACAATCAGAAACTCATAAAATAACAAGTAGAAACTCTTTAGATCACATCCATGTGCACTCAGACTGTTTCAACAGTAGACAAACTGATGATATCACAGAATAGAGCATGGTTGGGGTATACTAATCTATCCGTGGTGGTTCCAAACCCAACCTAATCTTGTGCTTAACATTTTATAATTTCATAAAATAATACTTTTCTGTTATAATTTGCCATCTTTGTAAATATAACCATTTCAAATATGCCTTGAATCTGTTTGAGGATGAAAATATTGATCACGACGGGTGGCACAATGGCACAGCTGATAGAGACCTGGGTTCAATCCTGACCTCGGGTGCTGTCCATGTGGAGTTCTCACATTCTCTCTGGGGCCGTGTTGGTTTCCTCCAGGTGCGCTGGTTTCTACCCACATTTCAAAGACTTGTGGGTTTGTCAGCATTTTGGCCGCTGTAAATCTCTACTAGTGTGTAGGGGTGTGGATGTAAGAGTGGGATAAAATAGGAGTGTGAATAGGTGATCGATGGTTGCATGGACTTGTTGGGCAGAAGGGCCTGTTCCATGCTGTATCTCTAAAACTACATTAAGATCACATGTGGTAATGCCAAGCATACACCCCTGATGTGGCTGATATACTGGGCTACACTGGTGTAGCATGGTATGACCCAACCCTCAACCAAACCTTTTATCCGAACATGTACCTTACCTGATCCATCATGTAATCAGGTCTTGTTGTGGTCAGGGCTCAAACATTGAAAGAGGAATAGTAAAGATTTGTAACTGCTGAGTCAACACATGTGCATAAGTTACATTACAAGCTTTAGTTATCTGGACCAGGGCAGGAGTTATTTGTTGATGCTGTTTGATCTGATCCTTCAGAATATGTGGAATTATAAGGTATGGGTGAAAGCCCAGCAAGGATGGATGGACTGGTTTTCGTTGTTAGTTGAGATGAGGCAAGACTTGTTGCTATGTAAATGGTAGAATTCATGGCCATCTAAGGGCACCCAGACATTCTGTGCAGCAATAGGCATTGCTGGTCTGAAACTAACTGCTGCGTCTTCTTCTTCCTTGTCTTGTCTTAAGCTTAAGCTGAAATAAATTGTGCACCCACCATTTATTGCCTTAGATCACCACTATTCTTGACCCCTACTTATTAAAGGCTATTTCAAGAGCATTAAGAGACCTGATGTACATTCCCACCACGCTCTTAGCTTATTTGATGATTCTTTTTAATGAAGTTCTAACACAGAAGGGAGAGGTTAACAATCATAGGGTAAGGCTGTCCATTTTTCTGGCACACATTTGGAGAAATGTCTTGTGCTTGCATGCCATTCGATAAAGAAAAATAAGCCTTTCTGATTGATGTATGTGGCAAGACATTCTTGCCATAGAGGGAGTACAGAGAAGGTTCACCAGACTGATTCCTGGGATGGCAGGACTTTCATATGAAGAAAGACTGGATAGACTCGGCTTGTACTCGCTAGAATTTAGAAGATTGAGGGGGGATCTTATAGAAACTTACAAAATTCATAAGGGGTTGGACAGGCTAGATGCAGGAAGATTATTCCCGATGTTGGGGAAGTCCAGAGCAAGGGGTCACAGTTTAAGGATAAGGGGAAAATCTTTTAGGACCGAGATGAAAAAATCATTTTTTACACAGAGAGTGGTGAATCTGTGGAATTCTCTGCCACAGAAGGTAGTTGAGGCCAGTTCATTGGCTATAGTTAAGAGGGAGTTAGATGTGGCCCTTGTGGCTAAAGGGGATCAGGGGGTATGGAGAGAAGGCAGGTACAGGATACTGAGTTGGATGATCAGCCATGATCATATTGAATGGCGGTGCAGGCTCGAAGGGCCGAATGGCCTACTCCTGCACCTAATTTCTATGTTTCTATGTTTCTATGAGGAATCTAAGAAAGATTTTACTCATGACAGATGGAGCCGATGAAATTTCAATGGCTTGTTCTCTACTGTCCAGTATGACTCTGACTGTCCCATTGCCTTGTTTACTCTCCGTCTTTCCCTCTATTCTTTGGTAAGCGTTGACTGCTTCTGCAATCATACTGTATCTCTTTGCTTCATAATTGTATTTGAGTATTCTTTGTTTTTTTTTATTTTAACATTTAGTCACGGAGCAGAGATCAAAATCAAAACAGAGATTAAATACATCTTTAGATATTATTAAGACCAAGGGATGTGGGGTTGGTGCAGAAAAGGGTTGTTGAAGCAAAAGATCAACCATGAGCAGCTACAATGGGCTGAATGGCCTCTTTCTGTTTGAGTTTGTGAAAGGCACATGGCACTTTGAATAACACCTGTATGAAGTCACTGGAAGTGAACTGAACACATTGGTTAAAAAAAAATAAAGCAGTTGCCAGCATTTGAAAACAAATGTGTTTTTGCATTTACTGTATGTGTGGCTGACTGCAAGATTCCATGTGTCCATCTGAACCCCCTGATGATCCTGAGATGTAGCTGGAGCTCACTTTCATAGTTATAAGTGAAGTGCATCCATCAGGTCCAACCAATAACAGTTGTTTGTCTAAAATGCTTGAAACAATTGGCTACAGTGATGCCTGAGCCTCATCAAACTCTAATGTACAGTCACCTCAAGGCAACCGACCTTCTCTCTGCAGACCTGTGTCTGATGTAGAGATTCTGCCATCTGGACTGCTCCCTCATGATGCCATCACAGCGTGGAGTTGAGAAGCAGCCTGTTCCTGACAGTTTTGTGCTTTGTATTCATTTTGGGATTTGGATATCGTTGACCTTGTGATGGTAAAAGGTCGCTGATGAAGCAGAAAAACAGATTAGTTGGATCTAGAATGCATGTTGTGATGTCCAGGGGGCTGGGTGGAGTGACTTGTAACAACCACACTGCACTCATTTCCCATTGATGCCAACTGGCTACTAGAGCACTTTGCTGCCATATTCGGGCACAAGTGCCACCTTTATGTCAATGGGGTTCACTATCACTGAATCTGGAATACACCTCTTTGGTGCAAGTTTGGACCAAGGCTGCGATGATGAATAGAGCTGAGTGGTCCTGATAAAAACCAAGCTTTGGGCATTGGTGAACACGTTATTCATGAGCAATACTGCTTGGTAACATCATTGATGATTTCCATTTCTTCCCCGATGATTTAGAATTGAGTGATTGAGTGGGTATTAACCAAATTAGGTTTCACATACTTGGGGCATTTTTCACAATGTCCTAAAGAAGCCAGAATGTAAGTTTATTGGATCAGGTGGCCAAAACTGGAGTATAGTCTTCAGTACTACAGTTGGAACATTGTATTGTTCCACAGCTTGTAACCAGTCCTCTTAGCTCTGATTACTTTGGTTTTATGACGTGCCATTAATTTATGTGGATTTAACTTCTGCACCAAATCCCAAACCATTGGCTACTGTGGTTAAAACTACTTCCCTAATGTAGGTGCGCACATGCACATTAACAACGCATCCTTATCACCCCGTGCGAATGGTATGTTAGCTTTCATAGCAAAAGGATTTGAGTATAGGAGCAGGGAGGTTCTACTGCAGTTGTACAGGGTCTTGGTGAGACCACACCTGGAGTATTGCGTACAGTTTTGGTCTCCAAATCTGAGGAAGGACATTATTGCCATAGAGGGAGTGCAGAGAAGGTTCACCAGACTGATTCCTGGGATGTCAGGACTGTCTTATGAAGAAAGACTGGATAGACTTGGTTTATACTCTCTAGAATTTAGAAGATTGAGGGGGGATCTTATAGAAACTTACAAAATTCTTAAGGGGTTGGACAGGCTAGATGCAGGAAGATTGCTCCCGATGTTGGGGAAGTCCAGGACAAGGGGTCACAGCTTAAGGATAAGGGGGAAATCCTTTAAAACCGAGAAGAGAAGAACTTTTTTCACACAGAGAGTGGTGAATCTCTGGAACTCTCTGCTGCAGAGGGTAGTCGAGGCCAGTTCATTGGCTATATTTAAGAGGGAGTTAGATGTGGCCCTTGTGGCTAAGGGGATCAGAGGGTATGGAGAGAAGGCAGGTACGGGATACTGAGTTGGATGTTCAGCCATGATCATATTGAATGGCGGTGCAGGCTCGAAGGGCCGAATGGCCTACTCCTGCACCTAATTTCTATGTTTCTATGTCTCTGACTGTCACATTGTTGGTCATGATTCAGCATTGAATGAGCAACACCTCTTCTATCTATTAGAAGGATGAAAGCCCATTGTATTTCCTGTTCCATGGCTACTGATCATTTCTCTCCCTGGTTGTTGCGTGCTCACTGACTTACATTGACTTCTGTTCCAGCAATACCTTCATGTTAATATTCCTCTCTGGATTTAACCCTCTTCCATCCAATTTCTATAGCCTTCCCCAGTCCCATGACCTTTTGAATTCTCTTTTTTGGTGAGTCCCTCTCTAAATGGAGCTAGTTTTAAGATGTTTTCAGCTGATGTCACTAGTCTCTAGAATTCCCTACCTATAACCACCATACCCCTCTCTCCATCTTTGACACCTCTGGTAACTTATCTCTTTCACAAAGCTGCTGCCTTACAGCGCCAGAGACCTGGGTTCGATCCTGACTATGGGTGCCGTCTGAACGGAGTTTGTACTTTCTCCCCGTGACCTGTGTGGGTTTTCTCCGAGATCTTTGGTTTCCTCCCACACTCCAAAGACGTACAGGTTTGTAGGTTAATTGGCTTGCTATAGTGTTAGTGTGCGGGGATCGCTGGCCGGCATGGACTCGGTGGGCCAAAGGGCATTGTTCTTCAAGTGCTAAATGCATTTTCCCTTGAATTTTTTAGTTATTAATTTACTGAGGTTGTCTGTAAACTCATTTTAGAATATCACAGTCTCTGGAAACGACAGCATCAATTGCATACATTAATTCCTATTGCATACCCTGAGCACCCAAGACCGTTCAATAATCTCACACCTTTTTTAAATTAGCTGTTATTTTTCATCATTAATGATATGTTTTTTATAAATCTACTAATCAACGTGGGGGCACAAAAGCATTACTTGCTTCCTCACCAAATGACTGTTTTTTCTTTAGCCTGAAAATACATTTTCTGCTACTGATTTCATGGTTTGTTTAACCATTGTAACTTTTCAGTGTACACTCTATGAATAAATTAAATGTTTAAACATTGCTTCAAATTATAAAGAATTGCTGCTCATTGTTCCTCTGTGTAACCATATAACCATATAACTATATAACAATTACAGCACAGAAACAGGCCATCTCGGCCCTACAAGTCCTTGCCGAACAAATTTATTTTTTCCTTAGTCCCACCTGCCTGCACTCATACCATAACCCTCCATTCCCTTCTCATCCATATGCCTATCCAATTTATTTTTAAATGATACCAATGAACCTGCCTCCACTACTTCCACTGGAAGCTCATTCCACACCGCTACCACTCTCTGAGTAAAGAAGTTCCCCCTCATATTACCCCTAAACTTCTGTCCCTTAATTCTGAAGTCATGTCCTCTTGTTTGAATCTTCCCTATTCTCAAAGGGAAAAGCTTGTCCACATCAACTCTGTCTATCCCTCTCATCATTTTAAAGACCTCTATCAAGTCCCCCCTTAACCTTCTGCGCTCCAGAGAATAAAGACCTAACTTATTCAACCTATCTCTGTAACTTAGGTGTTGAAACCCAGGCAACATTCTAGTAAATCTCCTCTGTACTCTCTCTATTTTGTTGACATCATTCCTATAATTGGGCGACCAAAATTGTACACCATACTCCAGATTTGATCTCACCAATGCCTTGTACAATTTTAATATTACATCCCAGCTTCTATACTCAAATTGTAATTGACCTTAGATGTGTGTGAACCAGTTAATATAACATTGCAACATTTTAAGACTATAAATAAATTATAATTGGTTTGGAAAAACTTCCAAATAATTTCTGATACAGGAATTTCCTCCTTGCTTAACAATTTATTTAATATAACTATTAAGTATTTAATAGTTCAAATATGTTATTCCTTCTTATTAAGAGTTGTAGAAGATTACTTCTCATTTTGGCATCAGGGCTGAACCTATTGAAGTGAATCTCAATGGAATAAAATCAGACAGCTTCTACAAGAGTTAGACTGCAGCCAAAATCATCTCCAGGAATATTTTGTAAATTAAATATGATGTTCCAGTGATCATAGCACTAAGGAATCAGACAGTATGTGCAGGAAGGGACTGCAGATGTTGGTTTAAACTGAAAATAAACGCAAGATGCTTGAGTAAGTCAGCATCTCTGGATAGAAGGAATGGATGATGTTTCGGGATCAAGATCTTTCTTCACCTATCCATGTTGCCCAGAGATGCTGCCCGACCTGCTGAGTTACTCCAGCACTTTGCGTACTTTTGTGTGTTAACCAGCACCTGCAGTTCTTTGTTTCTACACCTGATGTAAAGGTTGCCGATCTACACAGTACCAATCACAATGTGTATTGGATGAGCACACGGTCCTGAAAGTTCATAAATTCCAAACACTATCTGAAGAAAGCCTCTGTTAATAAATGTCAGCGGAAACGCCAGAGATGGTGCATGTCCCGCTGAGTTACTCCAACATTTTGTGTCCAACTAAGAAATTAGATATCTTTCTAGCACTGGGAAAAATAATCTAGCCTTGATTATAACCCATCCCTCCTCAACTCTGAAGGTTGGAAAGAGTTGGGGTGAGATGACATTGTTCCTAATACATGGATGAGCATGCAGCCTTTTGTAGTAGAGACACTGAAAAGTGTGAGTTTCCGCGGTGGAATGGCAAGGCGGTTAATTAAATAACATATTAATTGTTAATTAGTTTTTCCAGGAGTAAAGAAGCTGGTAGGAGTCAATACAACACATGCAATATGACTGGACGGATGACAAAGACCTCTACCGACAGCGCTGTCAAATTTATCTTCAAGCTAACATACTTATAAGGAAGTTTTCTATGTGCTCTGACTCTGTGAAGTGTTCCTTGTTCAGAACCTACATCACACCGTTATATACTCCTCAATTGTGGTCTAACTATAAGAAAAAGAGTATGCAGAGGCTCAAGGTAGCATAAAATGATGCAATGAGGTTGCTACTTCGTGTCCCTAGGTGGCATAGTGCCAGTCAATTGTTTGTGTCCACTAGAGTGCCAACCTGTGAGGCACTCTTAAGACAGCTGATGTTTAGTTTTATGTGTCGCCTGGACAAGTCAGAGAACTACATAATTGAAGCCCTAGTCAGCCCTCTGTAAAGCTGCTATAGATTCACTTCTAGGCTAAGATGACATTGGTGCAATAGCTTATATATATTTTAGGCTAATATGCAATTTTTAATGTATTTTTTGTATCTCCTTGTACTGTATGATGTGTTATATGGACCTGTGTCTGAAATAAAGCTTTATTATTTTCAGCACTACTTGTGGATTAGGAGACACATCAGTGTGCTCTCAATGGAAGTATTAATAATCCAGGCATGATTGTAGGTGCCATCATGCCTCCGAAGAGTGACTATCTTGGCCACGAATTATCTTATTTGCTGCCTCCTGCCATTACGATTCCGTCCTGCTGCCACCAAGGCTACCTATTTACCTGGTTTTTGAATAGGAAAAGGAAGTAAAACAGTGTTAATGCAGTTGTGCCATTGAGATCATTAGTTTAGTTTAGAAATACAGTGCGGAATATGCCTTTCAGTCCACCGAGTCCGCACCGACCAGCGATCCCTGCACACAATCCTACACAGACTAAGGACAATTTACATTTATACCAAGCCAATTAACCTACAAGCCTGTACACCTTCGGAGTGTGGGAGGAAACCAAAGATCTCGGGGAAAGCCCACGCAGGTCATGGGGAGAAGGTACAAACTCTGTACAGAAAATCACCCATAGTCAGGATCGAACCCGGGTCTCTGGCGCTGTAAGGCAGTAGCTCTACCACTACACCACCATGCCGCCCAAAATCGGTGCTCAATTATGGCTTGACCCATCCTGCCTTGCTGTTAAAGTCATGCACATAGTGTATTGAGGTAACAAAGATCCTGAATGAACTGCTATCAGATTATGTTTTAAACTGTATATTATTTCGATTTTTCTTGCTTTTTTCTAAATAATCCATGTTTTCTCTATCTGATTACTCTAAATCTGCCTATAAAACCCATGCTGTCCATTCCAAAATCATAGATTTTAGGATTCTTAAACTCATTCCAAAGCAAATTAATTTTTTTGGGTGAATAAAATATCCTTAAAGTGAAGATTGATATGTCTTCACAAGTGTATCTGGATTATTTTTTCATATAATTTAATACATCAAAAAGGAAAGGGTTGCAACATGTCAGAAAATGAGTATCTTGCCCAACTGCCCAAGAAGTGGAAATAATATGGAAAGCCGTTGAATGGTTCTTTATATGGAAGAGGATTTATACTGCCATATTTTAGTTTAGTTTAGAGATACAGCACGGAGACAGGCCCTTCAGCTCACACCGAGTCTACACTGACCAGCGATCTCTGCACATTAACACTATCCTACACCAGGGACAATTTTTACATATAGACCAAGCCAATTAACCTACAAACCTGCACGTCTGGAGTGTGGGAGGAAACTGAAGTTCTTGGAGAAATCCCACGCAGGTCACGGGTAGAACGGACGAACTCCGAAATTGAAAAGATTCTCAAATATATTAGAATAAGCTTTCTTTTAGTTTTGGAAATTGCATAGATAAGAATGAGCAAATGTGAGAACCAACAGCATTTAACAGAAGAATTGACCTGCTGTGCATAGCAAACAGGAATTCAAGATTAAATGTCTAAACAAAGTAGGGATGAGAAGAAGGATAATAGTAAGATTAAACAAGAACTTACCAGTTTGAAGTTTGATCTTTATTTTATGAGGAGGAACGTTGAGGGATTACGTGAAGAACCCCACTAGGACGCATGCGTGTCATTCTTCAAAGCAGCGGTGTGGAATCACAGATAACTATAATGACTAAACATAGTAAGATTAGAGAAAAGAGTTCAGGATATGATCAAGGGTGGGAGCGGAGGGCACGTATTCCCTCAACGTTCCTCCTCATAAAATAAAGATCAAACTTCAAACTGGTGAGTTCTCATTTAATCTTACTATTTTACTTTGGAGTCACGTGAGTGACTATGTGAAGATTTTAAAGCTCTGTGATTCTATGCCGTGGAACGAGTCCATGCTTCACTTCTGCCTTGATTGTGGGGAGAATAGTGTTAACATCATTAGATATCAATATGATCTTGAAACAACGAAATTTTTTTTATTAAATCCAAATCATAGCCCCTATTTATGGGTAAATCATATTACAGAACTTAAAAGTGTTTCTGCAAATGTTCCAGGTTCTTTGACCGGTTTATGATAAAATCGTTGGAACGTTCTTCCCGTTGACCATCCTGCAGTCTTGAAGATTTGGTCCATAGGAACATCCAACTGTTTTGCTGCTGATGTAGTTGCAGCCCTGGTGGAGTGAGATTTAAAAACGTTAGTATCTACTCCTGCCTTCATTAGGACCTTTTTTAGCCATCGTGAGATGGTCTGGGCTGTTACTTTTTTATGTGGCTGTTTGTGGCTAATTAACAGTGCCATTTCTTTCCCTCTGATGATTCTTGTCTGTTCAATATATAATAGTAAATGAGTTACTACACAGAGGCGGTCATCCGTCCGGTAGGCCCTGAATTCTATTTTTTGTCCTGCTGTTCCCGGTCTGTTCTGTTTTATTAAGTCATGGATAAGAAAAATCAAATTCCCAGATGAAGTGGTCAAGTTGTCCAGCCTTAGTTTTTGTAGCGACTGGACCCTTTGTGCCGTGACCAAAGCCATCAGCATGACCATTTTCATAGTTAGTTTCTGTAGGGACAGAGCTGTTGGTGGAGACCAGTTTCTCAACATGGTCAATACAATGCTCACGTCCCAAATTTGGGCGTACCTGGTTCTTGGGGGATTCGTGTTGAAAATGCCCCTCATTAGTTTGGTTACCAGGGGGTGAGTCCCTACAGAATGCCGCTCTGTTCCTTGCCATAGGTAGTTTGACAGAGTACTTCTGGCACAGTTGATGGCACTGTAGCTGAGCCCCTCATCGTAGTGTAGACTGGCCAGAAATTCCAGAACAGACGGAATATTGTTGGACCTGTGGTTGAGGTTATTGTCGTGACACGCATGCGTCCTAGCGGGGTTCTTCACGTAGTCACTCACGTGACTCCGAAGTAAAATTAGACTAGAGGACACTAACATTCTGATTGTATTTTTAAATTTTTTATTGATGTTGGCATGTGCTTTGCAAAACAGGAAGTTCATTTTTTATCTGTACTTCTTATCTTATACAATTGGCAAGATTATCAGTATAATTTACCTGGGACCAGGGGCAAATAAGTGTTCGGCACGGATTTGAAGGGCTGTTTCTGTGCTGTAATTGTTATGTGGTTATATGTAAATTCAAGTTTCAATGTATTTTTCATTCCATGGGAATTTGATGCCTGAAGGACTCAAATATATCTTTAATTAAATTGGGATAATTTGGGACTGTAAGACACCAGAGATATGTGAGGTTAAAGCGGATAGTAATTTGCAGCTACTTAATATTTGCAACCATAATTATTTTCTATCTTGGTGTATTTTTAAGATATGCTGCATTTTCAGTAAATTATTTTGTTGTGCATTGTAGTATAGAAATAATTTGATTATGATTTCTAAATGCAAATTCCCTTTGGAGTTTATTATTTGTTATTGCATATATCATTTATTTTATTTTGAAACAATATGCTTATGAATATATGATAATGGCAATAGCATTGGAATGCTGATATGGGAAGATTGAAATTTGTTAATCCAGCATAGAAAATCTAAAAGAAAAATCATTTTTCAAAACACCTCCTTGGAATGAGAACATGTTGACGGGGCTGGCGTTTATTGGCCTTCCTAAGAGTCTGTTGGACTTGGCCTTTAATTTGATAGGACATCACAGAGGACAACCAAATGCCAATTTTGTTGATGTGGAACAGGGGTCAGTTAAAAATGGAAGGATCCCTTCCAGAATGAGCCAACAGTGTACTAGCAACAGTCCAACAGTGTCCTGAGAATGGTTTTTATCCTCTCCTGGTAGATAAGATTTATTTCTAAGTTATACCTTAACAATATGTAAATATTCATTTCCATGGTGCAATTTGAACAAATATTTTCTGGATTATTTGCCAATAAAATGACCACTACACTAATCCCATAATTAATTTGAAGGGTTTGTGATTTGCTTTCTCTCTGCCTTCAACTCTGCAGGATAATTGGCTTCTGTAACTTGTCCCTAGTGTACAGGACAGAACTAATGGACAGGTGATCTTTGGTTGGTGTGGACTTGGTGAGCCAAAGAGCCTGTCTCCATGCTGTATCTCTAAACACCATATAATCTTGTACTTTGCAATTAATAGCACTTCATAAAGTTTCCAAACATTTGCACATTTCCCTTCTGGATTTGTGAGAATTCTTCAACCAAAAAGTCTGACTCTAATGTAGAAAAAATGGAACTGCAGATGATGGTTTTCAAAAATATGTTTCCATCAAGATCACAAGATGTTGTGGTAGCTCACACAGAGATTGGTGAATTTCTGGAATTCTCTGCCACAGAAGGTAGTTGAGACCAGTTCATTGGCTATATATAAGAGGGAGTTAGATGTGGCCCTTGTGGCTAAGGGGATCAGGGGGTATGGAGAGAAGGCAGGTACAGGATACTGAGTTGGATGATCAGCCATGATCATATTGAATGGCGTGCAGGCTCGAGGGGCCGAATGGCCTACTCCTGCACCCTAATTTCTATGTTTCTATGTTTCCCCTTGAGTCATTTGTGACCTTCAATTAATTTCTGGACCTTAGATGTTTACAGGTAAATTATTTCAATAATTAAAATAAAAATATAAAAACTGTTATAAAATATCTGGTTATGGACACTTAAAACAGTTTAAAACAGAACAGTTCAAATACTAACATGACATTCTAGAGATAGTGCCTCAGATCCACCGAATGAGGCCTAGTTATAGTTTGTATGGAAAAAGGTTGAAATGAATGCAGTGCCATGCTGTAATGGCAGAATGTGTCGATGGTTTCTCCAGCATTACAATGACAAAGACTGGGGGAAAAGTGTATCGTGACCCTTAGTTGTTTGTGTTTCACCCATGAACTCAGCGGACCTCTCTCTCCCTGCTGCTATGCCCACACTTGATTCAAATTTATTTCTGATTTATGGACAGAATCATCAATGAGCCCATTTTCCAAAATTTATAATTATTTAAATTAAGTTATTTTAGTTGAGTTTAGTTTAGAGATACAGCACAGAAACAGGCCCTTCGTCCCTTCCACCGAGCCCACAACGGCCAGCGATCCCCGCACATTAACACTATCCTACACACACTAGGGACAATTTACACATAGACCAGGCCAATTAACCTACGTACCTGTACGTCTTTGGAGTGTGGGAGGAAACCAAAGATCTCGGAGAAAACCCACGCGCTCACGCGGAGAACGTGCAAACTCCATACAGAGAGCACCCATAGTCGGGATCGGACCCGGGTCTCTGGCGCTGCAAGCGCTGTAAGGCAGCAACTCTACCACTGCGCCACCTTGCCACACAATATTTCTGATTTCTGATTATTTTGTTTCTCTGAAATTATTAATTGCCATTTTTTTCTAAATTCAAGTTGAAAAAGAGTATTGTTTTCTGAAATTTCCCAGAGTGGATCACAAGCTGTACTATTGATGTGATTTCATTTCATTGTTGTGTTTGGTTTCTTTTGGTGTCTGCTGCTGTTTGTCTGGGCTGTTTGTCTGATGTATGAGGCTATCCGTTTACCTGCCCAAAACTATGAGTAGATTATGCATCCAAAATGCTGCCACATTGATGCCACCTCTCTATTAACAACTCCCACCAGTTTCAGATGTAGCCAACCCATTGCACCAAATCCTTTGTAAAGTTATAATTTTATCATTCTAAGCTGTTATAGGTCAACTGCTTTATTTCACCTAGACTTCAGTGTCAATTCATTGATTGAACTATTAAAGGTGGAACCTTAGCAAATGACTAATTCAGTTAATTTAAGGTAGACAAAAATGCTGGAGAAACTCAGCGGGTGCAGCAGCATCTATTGAGCGAAGGAAATAGGCAACGTTTCGTGCCGAAACGTTGCCTATTTCCTTCGCTCCATAGATGCTGCTGCACCCGCTGAGTTTCTCCAGCATTTTTGTCTACCTTCGATTTTCCAGCATCTGCAATTCCTTCTTAAACAATTCAGTTCATTTTGTGCTGGTGTCATTGGCACTTCTTGTTAATTAATTTCTTAATTTCTGCACTAGGTTACAGAGAAAGGTTGAACAAGTTAGGGCTTTATTCTTTGGAGCGCAGAAGGTTAAGGGGGGACTTGATAGAGGTTTTTTTAAATGATGAGAGGGATAGACAGAGTTGACGTGGAAAAGCTTTTCCCACTGAGAGTAGGGAAGATTCAAACAAGGGGACATGACTTGAGAATTAAGGGACTGAAGTTTAGGGGTAACATGAGGGGGAACTTCTTTACTCAGAGAGTGGTAGCTGTGTGGAATGAGCTTCCAGTGAAGGTGGTGGAGGCAGGTTCGTTTTTATAATTTAAAAATAAATTGGATAGTTATATGGATGGGTAGGGAATGGAGGGTTATGGTCTGAGCGCAGGTATATGGGACGAGGGGAGATTATGTGTTCGGCAATGTGTAATCAAAAGTAAGTTAATAATGCCTTACTTTTGATGAAATTCAGCGAGCAAACGCGATAATTCCCGATATTTTGGAACTTTAAATCTCCACGGCAAATGTCTGCTGTTCACTTCCGCTGTTTTTCCGCCTTCAGTTCCCTTGTAATTACCTTACTTTCTATCTTTTTTTTTGCCTGAAAATTTAGGTCGCTGTGCTTCACGGTCACCCCGACTAACACAGAAAATTTCAGCTCAAAAATCGGCCGTTTTCCATGTTTTTAACGGGTGTGAAAGTGTGTGTTTCCCCATTCACTAACATGTACCGAAGTGACATATGTCCTCCAGTTAAAATTTTCGGTCACGTGAGGGGGGATCTACGCTCATTTGACCTTTGGTGAAATCACCCTATTCGATAATTCTCAAAATAAATATGCCATTTGATACCAATACTATGCTGCCTCTTAAATTTTATATGTGAAAAAGCCTAAATTGATGTGTTTATAGATACAGGAAACACCTTCAGAAAAGATCTTTACACACCAATCAGTTGCACACCCACCATTTAATTTCGATTGGAAATTGGAAAAATTGGAATGATTATGGTTGACCACTAGATGGTGCCAATGAACTATACTATAGGCTCATATTACCCAACAAAAAAAGTAACACAACACTAGATTGACTGTTTTTATACAGGTATGAGTTTTTATAATAAGATGTACTATGGTTTAATGAGGGAGAGTGAAATGTGCCACTGTAGTGGCTCAGGAGGGAGGTTTGGGGGTGAACCAGTTACCCAAGTGCCTGAGGTCAGAGCCATAATTGGGCATTGCTGCTGTTTGCATTTAGACTGCAGCAGGATGAAACATGCACAGAAGCCAGTAGTGAATGCACCGCCATTTAGATACCTAGTTCTCCTAATTTATGAGGAAGGACATCCTTGTGATTGATCCCCTTAGCCACAAGGGCCACATCTAACTCCCTCTTAAATATAGCCAATGAACTGGCCTCAACTACCCCTCTGTGCCAGAGAAGTTCCAGAGATTCACCTCTCTGTGCAGCGTAAAAAGTTTTCACGTGATTGATCCCTGGGATGGCGGGCACTAGTCATATGAGGAAAGATTGAAAAGACTAGAGCTTGTATTCACAGCGTGGTTCAGTTTCGAAGGATGAGGGGGGATCTTATAGAAACATATAAAATTATAAAAGGACTGGACAAGCTAGATGCAGGAAAAGTGTTCCCAATGTTGGGCGAGTCCAGAACCAGGGGCCACAGTCTTAGAATAAAGGGGAGGTCATTTAAGACTGAGGTGAGAAAAAACGTTTTCACCCAGAGAGTTGTGAATTTGTGGAATTCCCTGCCACAGAGGGCAGTGGAGGCCAAGTCACAGGATGGATTTATGAGAGAGTTAGATAGAGGTCTAGGGGCTAGTGGAGTCAAGGGATACGGGGAGAAGGCAGGCACGGGTTATTGATAGGGGACGATCAGCCATGATCACAATGAATGGTGGTGCTGGCTCAAAGGGCCGAATGGCCTCCTCCTGCACCTATTTTCTATGTTTCTATGTTAACACGTGTAAAATAGAGGTCAGAGGATGGTTTGAGCACATTAGGGATTTATGTTTGTTTTCTTTTTTTCACAACAATCAAATCAAAATTTAAACTCAAATTCAAATCATATATAATTTTTTTTGGAATCTTTGTATACAAGGAACTGTAGATGTAGGTTTACACATAAAGGCACAACTTGCTGGAGTAACTCAGTGGGTCAGGCAGCAACCTTGGAGAACATGGATAGGTGACGTTTCTGGCTGGGACCCTTCTTCTATCTGATTGCGGGGAAAGAAAGCTGCAAGAGGCAGAGCAAATCCTAGCAGGTGATGGGGTGATACCTATACCCAGTGGCGGACTGGCCAGGGTGTCAGCTTGCCCGATGACAAGTGGGCCCCTGATGAAGTGGGCTCCCTATATCAAGTGGGCCCCTGATGAAGTGGGCTCCCTATATCAAGTGGGCCCCTGATGAAGTGGGTCCCCTTTGTCTCCTGGCAACCAATATTTTTAGACCCAGTCCGCCACTGCCTATACTGAGAGGAGGTGCAGGTGATGGATCCTATGACACTAGGGGGAACCCATGTTTACCAAAGAAAGAGGACATCTTAGATGTCCTCGAATGGAAAGCCTCATCTTGGGAGCAAATGCTGCTGAGAGAGAGAAATTAAGAATAGGGGGTAGCCTCTTTGCAAGAGGCCGGTTGGGAGAGGTGTCGTCCAGATAACTGTGGGTTGCCTCCACAGCATCTGCTCCCAAGATGAGGCTTTCAATTTTAGGACATCCGAGATTTCCTCTTTCTTTAGTTCTTATATTTCCAAGGTCAGTTAAAGGAAGTATGTAACAATAGAGGCACGTACATTATGGGGGTAAAGTTTCTTGCTTCTTTGCCAGAAGGATGGGGAAGTCTGAGAAAAGTAGCGTGCACACACTAAATATGACCTTTGGCGTTTCGGGAGCACTTTGATGAATACTAAACCACCTCTGAAAAAGTCAACTATTCTATTTTATCTAAGAGCATGATTAAACTCGGGCATTTGAATATCCTGTATAGGAAAGAACTGCAGATGCTGGTTAAGATCAAAGATAGAAACAAAATGTTGGAGTAACTCAGCGGGGTCTTGAGCCGAAACGTCACCCATTCCTTCTCTCCAGAGATGCTGCCTGTGCCACTGAGTTACTCCAGCATTTGGTGTCTACCATATGAATATCCAGTTGTCTTGAGTGCCTTCTTTAATATATTTATGCATGGCATTACTTTCTTGGAAAAATCTGTATCTTGCTTTTTTCTCAAACATATCACACTAAGTTTTCTATGATGCTTCTTCTTTCAGTTTTAAAGGCACCATCATTTAAAAATGTGCAGTATAAAAATTCTACAAGTATGAGACCCTTAATAATGTGGACGTGTCTTTTAGTTCAGGTTATAACATTGGAGTCATTTTTATCTTATTTATCCATGAAAATGGAACATGACCTCAACCTGGGCACATAATTAGCACACACACATAGAAACATAGAAACATAGACAATAGGTGCAGGAGTAGGCCATTCGACCCTTCAAGCCTGCACCGCCATTCAATATGATCATGGCTGATCATCCAACTTACATGTCCAATATTTACCTCATTGGCTGCACCCACCGTCTTTCAGGGCTGATCTTCTTGAAACCATCTGAAAATATATTATGTCCTAATGGCAAAATACTGATTCCAAAATTGTCAAATATGATCTACTCACAGTGCTGTTATTAGAGTTGCTGATTTCCCAAACATTTGGGAATCCCCCCCCCCCCCCCCCCCCCCCCCCACCTCACCTAGTAGACTCCCAATCTAGTCACACACTAAATATTCTGTTGAAAAAGTGATTGTAATGCTCGAGAGACAACCTGAAAAAAACAATAGTGAGAACTTAGATACACAAAATTGCTGGAGAAACTCAGCGGGTGCAGCAGCATCTATGGAGCGAAGGAAATAGGCGACGTTTCGGGCCGAAACCCTTCTTCAGACTGATGGGGGGTGGGGGGGGGGAGAAGGAAGGAAAAGGGGAGGAGGAGGAGCCCAAGGGCGGGCGGATAGGAGGGTGGGAGGAGACAGCTAGAGGGTTAAGGAAGGGGAGGAGACAGCAAGGGCTAGCAAAATTGGGAGAATTCAACGTTCATGCCATCCGGACACAAGCAACCCAGGCGGAATATGAGGTGCTGTTCCTCCAATTTCCGCTGTTGCTCACTCTGGCAATGGAGGAGACCCAGGACATAGAGGTCGGATTGGGAATGGGAGGGGGAGTTGAAGTGCTGAGCCACCGGGAGATCAGGTTGGTTATTGCGGACTGAGCGGAGGTGTTCGGTGAAACGATCGCCCAACCTACACTTAGTCTCCCCAATGTAAATCAGCTGACATCTAGAGCAGAGGATGCAGTAGATGAGGTTGGATGAGCGGAAATTGGAGGAACAGCAGCTCATATTCCACCTGGGGACCTTGCGTCCGGATGGCATTAACATTGACTTTTCCCAATTTTGCTAGCCCTGTTGTCTCCTCCCCTTCCTTAACCCTCTAGCTGTCTCCTCCCACCCTCCTATCCGCCCGCCCTCGGGCTCCTCCTCCTCCCCTTTTCCTTCCTTCTCCCCCCCCCCCCCCATTAGTCTGAAGAAGGGTTTTGGCCCGAAACGTCGCCTATTTCCTTCGCTCCATAGATGCTGCTGCACCCGCTGAGTTTCTCCAGCAATTTTGTGTACCTTCGATTTTCCAGCATCTGCAGTTCCTTCTTGAACACAATAATGAGAACTTATTGAGCAAGTTTATATTATTCCAGTATGATTTACTGCTATCTTCAGTTTATCTTCTTGGGGTGCCACAGTTTTTTTTTTCTTAAATCAAAATCTTTTTAACTTAGTTTTCAGGACATAACAAAGTGCAAAGTTGTCTATTTGTTACAAACAAAGTGTACGAAAAGAATAAATAAAAAACACCTTATGCTAACATATAACAAGATAACAACAATAAAAGAAAAATGAGATACCAAAAATAATAACCCCTCCCCAGTCACTGCCAGTGAGCATATGCAAATATCAGCCTGTCACAACAATAATCCACGATAAATGAATGGGTAGACTGTTAAGCTGTTAAACTGTGCTTGATGATCAAGCATTTATAAAGTTTGGAATGCATTTAAAAAAAGGTCCCCACACTTTCTGAAACCTTCCATTTGAATTTTGAAGTGAGTACCTGATTTTCTCGAGCTTTAGGCAGGACATAATATGTCAACCATTGTGTATGAGTGGGTGGGGTAGGTTCCGTCTACCAGAGCAGGATTGTTCGCCGAGCCAGAAGAGAAGCACAAGATATAGTGCAACGTTTATCTGCAGTTAATCGAACCTCCTCACCAGTGACCCCAAAAAGAGCGATTAGAGGCTTTGGTTCCAATTTGATGTTTAACACCACAGCTTATTTTGCCTTCGTTATGGGGTGACGGATGAGTTTTCTAAAATAAAGACATACACCTTCTTGTTTTCTCTGACTGTTTGCATTGGGAGAATGTTTGACTGGTTACCAAGATAAAGCATTTCACATTTGTGCAGAACACAATATCCATGGCAAAACCTGATGAATATGATTATTTTGAAACTAGTTAAGATGGTTCGTATCATGTTTTATATCATTAGTAGATTGTTTGGTCACATGGGCGGCAACATATTAAACATATGCTGGGCCGTTAGGTTGAATTTTAGCTGACATCCCAACTTGTCTATTTACAGTGGGTGAGTTTGTCAGCATTAGCTTGGCCTAGATCTCTCCAGGTCCACAGGACAATTGTATAGCAAGGCACTAACAGCGATCTGCAGCACTCCAGTATATTCCTTGACAAAGGAAGCAACATTTAGTAAAGGGAACACAAAGAAAAAAAATCCTTATTACTGTTATTTAATCTCAATCTTCATTTAATATATTGACATCACTCATATTTTGTGTGCATTTGAGTGAGATACACCTTCTAGACTAATGATTAATTCAGCTTTAAATTTAACTTTTGTTTCAATCTAAAGATCTCAATCTGGGATGCCTTTAGTTATCACACTTGGAATAACCCAATTTTCTTGTCTCAGGTGATGTGGGTGTGTAACTTGTGCCGAAAACAGCAGGAAATCCTCACAAAATCAGGGGCCTGGTTCTACAGCAGTGGATCAAACACAACACAGGAGGCTGATCTGACAGAGGCCACAGAGGGACTGGTCCACACAAATGAAGAAGCACCACAGGAGAAGAAAGCAAAACTACAGGAGCATTCCCAATTCCAAGGTCCTTTACCCTCAGGGGACATTTCTACACCAGCGTCAGACAAAAACAGACCTCAAGGGCTAACGCGACAAGATACAATCAAAAATGGTTCAGGGGTAAAGCAGCATTCAATGCAGACTGCCAGTGAGATCCCCATGGACAGGTATGATGCTTGAATTAAACTCATGTCTTTGCAAAATCGTGTCTGCATATTTCTGTTCTGTGTAGGTTGACAAATGTTTGTGTTTTCCCACCATCTTCATTATAGGAAATCATTAAGATGATTTCAAATTAACTACTGAGCAGGTATTCAGAGAGACATGTTCTGTCTTAGGATGAGTGGAAAATGCAGATTGTTAAATTTGGAACCCCAGCAAATACCAGGCCAAAAAATTCATTTTGTTGACATTGTCGCCAATGTTGGAAAAAAATAACCTGTTGCCTATTTTTGTAAAAAATGTGTATGACATTTTCTGGTTCATTACACAAGAGAAAATTGAGGAAGTAAGTTGCAAACACTGCAAAACTGTCCTTATCATACTAACATTCCCCATCAAATGGCTTGCTCATGTGTGTTGAATGTCACTATTGGTGCAGACTAGATCTTAAAGGAATGCTCATGATAATTAATTATTTGCACTGGCATATCGAAGGCAACATTTTATCTATTCAACTGACCAGTGCATTAAGTCCATTATTCGAATAATTAAGAAATGTGTCTATCTTATTTTCTTCCTTTTATGTCAGTAATGGGTGATGCTTGTTAGAAATCTAAGCTGAAATAAAATGGAAACATATGAAACTAGTTACTTTTTTCCAAGATTAAAAGATTTATTGTCTAGAAAGATAATTTCAATGCAAACTGCAAAGAAGTGTAAAATATTCCCATGAGTTTATTAGATTTGTGTTTGCTTCTTTTAAAACGTAATGCTTTTGAGGAGAAAATGAAAATATCCTGCCCTTTCCCCCTTTTCTGAGTTTCATTATTTGAAGAAGAATTTGCTGGTATCATTCCTAACAGTGTGAAGTGAAGAATAAAAATACTGCAGATGCAGAAATGTCAATTATAAAGGGAAAGTGCTGACACACAGGGCAGGGCAGACAGCATCAGTGGAAAGAGAAACAAATTTAATGAACAAAGTCAATGAGGGTCTTTGACTTGAAGCGTTGACACTGTTGCTGCCTCGCATGTTGGGTATTTCCAACACGTTCAGTTTCTATTGGTACATGAAATGTTGGCGAACTGACTCCGAGAAGCATTGACACATTATTGTCAACTTACAAGTCTTTTACTTAGTGCTGAATTTGAGCTTGCTGATAGAAACAAAGAAACATAGAAATTAGGTGCAGGAGTAGGCCATTCGGCCCTTCGAGCCTGCACCGCCATTCAATATGATCATGGCTGATCATCCAACTCAGTATCCCGTACCTGCCTTCTCTCCATACCCTCTGATCCCCTTAGCCACAAGGGCCACATCTAACTCCCTCTTAAATATAGCCAATGAACTGGCCTCGACTACCCTCTGTGGCAGAGAGTTCCAGAGATTCACCACTCTCTGTGTGAAAAAAGTTCTTCTCATCTCAGTTTTAAAGGATTTCCCCCTTATCCTTAAGCTGTGACCCCTTGTCCTGGATTTCCCCAACATCGGGAGCAATTTTCCTGCATCTAGCCTGTCCAACCCCTTAAGAATTTTGTAAGTTTCTATAAGATCCCCTCTCAGTCTCCTAAAATGATGATGTGTGAAGCATTGTACATCATGGAGAGGAAAGAAGCAGTGGTGGTCTATCAGACCTAAACAGTTAGCTGGTCATTGTGGGGCAGTGGTGTAGTCTAAATCCGTTGAATCACTATCTTAGTGAATCTTTTGAATCATTTAATTTTGTAGCAAGTAGAGTCTAAACAAGGTAATTTCACTTTTCTAGGTGCAGGAAGACACGGTAGAAATTCCATTGCATAATGCTCTTTATTTCAATGCTGTGCATAGGATTTTCTTTTTTACATTGAATTTCAAGTCAATTTTGAGTCAATTGTGTACCTCGATGTGATTTCTGCAACAACCTACACTGCCTGGCTTTCAAGGTTATTTTGAAATGTTGAAACATTTAGATTGTACTTTATTTGATCTCCATATCATCAAATACCTGTGATATTAAATGAGATATGGAGCGTTTTGTAATATCTCCTGCATATAATCTGCTTACATACAAAATGGTGTTTGGCTCTTCAGGCTCATGCCAGATCAATTGACATACTGTTTTAGTAATGCACTGTGTGAAGGTTTCATTTAAGTGCAATATGCCAGATATTAATTCTGTTGCGATTAAGCAACAATACCTTAACAATCAGGGAAAAAAATTGTTGTAGTTATGAGTACGTTTTTTCAATGTAATTCCTATTAATTTTGGGTGGAAAAAAAAATGCTGCTTTTGAAGGGTTTTTTGTATTGAAGTCACGTTCCTTGGCCATTGAGTTTGTTGACCATTAAGCATCTTTTTCCAATAATTCCACTTTATTCTCTCCATATTTTCATCAACTCATAAGATCATTAGGAACAGTCGAATTAGGCCATTCGGCCCATCAAGTCTACTCCACCATTCAATCATGGCTGATCTATCTCTTCCTCCTAACCCCATTCTCTGCCTTCTCCCCATAACCTCTGACACCTGTACTAATCAAGAATCAATCTATCTCTGCCTTAAAAATGTCCACTGACTGGGCCTCCACAGCCTTCTGTGGCAAGGAATTTCATAGATTCACCACCATCTGACCAAATAAATTCCTCCTCATTTCCTTCCTAAAAGAGCATCCCTTAATTCTGAGGCTATGACCTCCAGTCCTAGACTCTCCAACTAGTGGAAACATCCTCTCCATATCCACTCTATCCAAGCCTTTCACTATTCTATGTTTCAATGAGGTTCCCCCTCATTCTTCTAAACTCCAGCGAGTACAGGCCCAGTGCCGACAAACGCTCACCATAGGTTAACCCACTCATTCCTGGTAGATAACTCCCTATAGTTCCTGCCGCTCACTTACAGACATGGGGCAATTTACAGTTCAATCAACCTACCAACTTATTGCTGTTTTCTTTGTGTGTTCTCTTTATTTGGTTGGTTCTGCGCTAACATAACAGAAGATGGCACATGGCAGGCAAAACAGTGCTGCAGCAGGTAGTATAGCTCTCCCACAGTTTCAGTCACCCAGGTTGGATCTGACCTTCAGTACTCTTCACCCTGTGACCATCAGCGTTCCGCCCAGCTACCCTGGGCTCCTCCCATATCACAAAAACATGTTGGTGAATTAGTCACTGTACCTCTCTCCAGCCATAATCCTGCTGGATTAACCCTCTGCCCCTTCAATGGTATTTACATCACAGTTCTCAGAACGACCACACTGTCAATGTTGCAGCATGTATAAAGAAATATGTCACATTTCCCAATGTGGTATTGATATGAGTATTGGTTTGTTTCATTACGGGCGCTGATATAATTAAACAAAATTTAGTGATTTAGTACAAATGAGTACAAGCAAGCCATACACAAGTATAACCCCGCAGTGGGGTCACAGTTTAAGGATAAGGGGGAAATCTTTTTGGACCGAGATGAGAAAAACATTTTTTTCCCACAAAGTGAGTGGTGAATCTGTGGAATCCTCTGCCACAGAAGGTAGTTGAGGCCACAGTTCATTGACTATATTTAAGAGGGAGTTAGATGTGGCCCTTGTGGCTAAAGGGATCAGGGGGTATGGAGAGAAGGCAGGTACAGGATATTGAGTTGGATGATAAGCCATGATCATATTGAATGGCGGTGCAGGCTCGAAGGGCCAAATGGCCTACTCCTGCACCTATTTTATATGTTTCTATGTTTCTATAACAGGTTGTGCAAGGAAAATAAATAACATACTGCAGACTATAGTGTTACAGCACACAGAGAAATGAAGATACATAGAGTGCAAGGCATGCAATGAGGGAGGTTGGGAGATTGGGACTACACCATTAGTTTATGCGATTGATTCAGTTTGCTAATAACAGTGAGATATGAACAGTTTCTGAATCTGTGGTAGGTGCTTTTGGAGAGGGGAGAAAAAGAATGACCAGGATACAAGTTGTGCTTGATTATGTTGGCTGCTCTTCCGATGCAGTGAAGTGTACATGAAGTGGATGGTGGGGTGGGGGTTGAGATGATGTGTGTTGGTTTGGGCTGGATCATTAAATCTCCGCAATTATTTGCAGCCATGAGCAGAGCAGTTGCCAAACAAAGTTGTGATGTATTCCAATAGAATGCTTTCTATGGTATCTCTAATGAAATTGGTAAGAGTCATTTGAGACAGGCCACATGTCCTTGTCTTCTGAGTAAGTAGAGACACCAGTGGGCTTTCTTGGCCACAGTGAACACAGTGCGTATGTGTGAATCACTCCTGATTATATCATCAAGTAAGTTCATTATGGAATGGTGGCTAGTCCAGAATGAAATATAAATGCATGTACAGTCCCAAATGGCAAGCTGGGACTGAGCAAGAAAAAAACAATTCTGCAATTTGAAAAAAAATCATAGTTCCCCTCTGTTTTGGATATTACATGCAAGGACTTTTCTCTCCTTCCCCTGTTGTGTGAAATATCTGGTGATGACACAAAGTGGAGGCAGGCAGATCATCAGAATTGTGAACCAATCAATGATGGTGGAAAATTACTGCATAATGTTCCAGCTGGTGGAGCCGATGCCTCCCAGGCCGGGGACCCAGTGCAATCCTGACACTGAGTGCTGGCTGTGCAGAGCCTGCCTATTCTCTATGCCAATGCAGGTTTCCTTGGGAATATTTTGGTTTGTTCCCACATCCCAAAGATGTGCTGCTTGGTAGGTTTATTGGCCCTGGAGTGTAGATGAGGGGGGAGTACAGAAGGGGGAGAATTTAAAATAAAATCTAGGATTACTGTGGAATTAGTGCAACTGATGGTTCAGTGGGCACAATGGGTCAAAGGGCCTGTTTCCGTGCTTCATCTGTCTGTGACTCTCAAAAAAGGTTGGACATTCTAACGTTAATGTGGTGATTCCGAATAAACTTATAGAAATAGGTTATTAAGTATCTGCATACTAGCACGTTGCTATTTTCATTGTCATTTATTAATTATTACAGGTATCGGCTTTTGTAAAAATGCAACAGCAATAGGTTAAAAACCTGCAACACCCTTCTCCAAATGCATGCACATATACGTGTATATATGTATATAATATACATCTCCCTCTCTCCCCTCTCTCCCTCTGCCCCTCTTCCTCTCCCTCTCTCTCCCTCTCCCTCTCCCTCCCCCTCTCTCCCCCTCCCTCTCCCTCTCCTCCCTCCCTCTCCCTCCTCTCTCCCTCCTCTCCCCCTCCTTCTCCCTCCCCTCTCTCCTTCTCCCCCCCTCCTTCTCCCTCTCTCTCTCCTTCTCTCCCCCTCCTTCTCCCTCTCCTCTCTCCCTCTCCCCCTCTCCCTCTCCCTCTCCCTCTCCCTCTCCCTCCCTCTCTCTCTCTCTCTCTCCCTCTCCCTCTCCTCCCCCCTCTCTCTCTCCCTCTCCCCCTCTCCTCTCCCTCTCCCCTCTCCCTCTCTCCTCTCTTTCCTCTTCCTTCTCTCCCTCTCTTGCTCCCCTCTCCCCCCCTCTCTATCTCCCTCTCTCTCTCTCTCCCCTCTCTCTTTCTCCCTCCCTCTCCCTCCCTCTCCCTCCCCTCCCTCCCTCCCCTCTCCCTCTCCCTCTCCCTCCCCTCCCTCTCCCTCCCCTCTCCCCTCTCTCCCCTCTCTCCCTCTCCCCCCCCTCTCTCTCTCCTCTCTCTCTCCCTCTCCCTCTCCTCCCTCTCTCTCTCTCCCTCTCCTCTCTCTCTCTCTCCCTCTCCCTCTCCCTCTCCCTCTCTCCCCCTCTCCCTCCTCTCCCTCTCTCTCCCTCTCCCTCTCCCTCTCTCTCCCTCTCTCTCTCTCTCTCCCTCTCCCTCCCTCTCTCTCTCTCTCTCTCTCTCTCTCTCTCTCTCTCCCTCTCTCTCTCTCCCTCTTTCTCTCCCTCTCTCTCTCCCTTTTTCTCTCTCCCTCCGTCTCCCTCTCTCACTCTCTCTCTCTCTCTCTCTCCCTTTTTCTCTCCCTCCGTCTCTCTCCCCCCTCTCTCTCTCTCTCCTCTCTCTCTCTCACTCTCACTCTCTCCCTGTCTCTCTCCATCGCTCTTCCCCTCCCCCCTCTGTATTGGTCTGACATTTATTTGCCTATTATTCCGTTTGAGATATACCTTACAGACGTGAAGACGTACTGTATGTTCTTTTCCTTTTCCACAGCGTTTCCCTCCTCCCGTGGTCTGATTGCGTCTTGGGGCCTGATTGCTGAGAGTCAGATGTGCTTGAATTCCTGATGAATAGCATCTAGCCTGTGTTTGTTTAATAAGCATTCAGATATTAGAAATCTGTGACTGCTCGATGCTGCAGCTGGGAATGGGAAAACCCTCTCTGCTGCAAAGCATTATTGCTACCGTCAGTAATGGTGTTTAAAATGCTTAGCTTCTCTGGCTGAATTAGCGGGTAGTGTCTGAAGAATTAACCATAGACTGGTGTTCATCAAATTGTCGTTTTTACACAGGTCAGGATGGTTCAGGCATGTGATTGGCATTTTGGCATTTGTTGTTACAAATGAGATAGACAGCTTCACAGTATATAGGATAAGAGCTGAAAATGCAGTTTGAAGCACTGCGTCAATTCTGCAGCTCTGTTATAACCAGTTTAAATAATGTTTTCTCAAACCAACATGACATCCTTCTCCAAAATGAGCTCTTTGAACAAGCTCTAAACAACCTTGGGTGAGTAAATCACTTCTCATGTAATTGCAGAAGACAGCATAAGTCTTGTTTGACAATTCCCTTCCCTGAAAATTAAACTCTTATTTGATATTTGAAAATGGAATTGGTAGAAATCAAAAAGTTAGAATCCTGTTTACACAAATGGAATGAAGTAGCCTTAAACTAATCAGATTATATACTAAATGTGTAGGAATTGAAAAGAAGAAATTACAAATCTGTATTCTCATTAGGAATTCTAAGAGTCTTTATCTAATTACCATTCCAAAAATGTTTAATCTTGGCTGTGAGATGATCTTTGAGTTGTATCTTTTTTTATCCTCAGTACTAATATTGTTTTCATGCTAGAATGTTATCTTTCAGTATTGAGGGCATGATTGCAAGAAAAGACAGGACATAACTTTTTTAGAAAATGATATTAATTTCATTGTTGGCAAATTGTAACATTATAGTGTGGCCTTAACATGTGGTATAGAGAATAGCAAACTCTCTTTATGGATGGTTGATGCAAAATATTTATTGCAATTTTTCAACTATATAGTTATTTAGGAATGCATGTATTAGTTATAATTTTAAATATGTCAATTATAGTTTTTTTCCTGTTTTTTATGTATTTCTGATTAATGATTCTTGCAAGAAATTGATATTGAGGGAAATCCATTAAAAAAAACACTTGTAAATAAACATTCTCAAAATCTGCAATGTGCACATATTTTGAAGCATAATGATGCTGGGTTGCTGGTACTGTTGCTTTTGGGAAGTGCCCAGGGACTTGAACAGGTGCAGTTGATTGCATTGGCAACAGTCTTTCTCCTCCTCCTCCTCCTTGCTGCAGGGAGACCTCTGGTAGCAATGAATCTCGTAAATCTTGTAATCCACTTTAACATTCAGAAAACCCCGGGTAGAGGAACAAAGCTTACGTCAAATCCAAATGAGCAACGTTGAAACATTTTGAAAAAAATTAGTCAACAGCTGAAACTAAGTAAAGGGTCAGTGTTGTGGGCAGTGGTTCATCTGCCCACCGCGCTGTTTGGATAGTGTGTGTGTGTGGATGTTTAGGGATACTGGAATGATTAGCAGGCTACCAACTATTGAGGAAACTGAGACTCCTGACCGCAGGTACTTGGTACATTTCAAATTAGTTGTTTCAAGAACTGATCACTCTTCTGGTGTTGGATTGCATTGGTTGTGTAAGTTCTGCCATAGTATCAGGTACAGAGTGTATGTGCAGCCAGGTACTAGGCAGACCATCGGAGATCTAAGGTAAGAATGTTCCATTTTTAAAGTTTCTGTTGAAGGTTTGTTGATCGTCTCTCTGTCTAGTAAATTAAACGGACACATTTTATTTTTAGATAATATTTGATAATGTAAGTATTAAGTTGCAGTTAATGCCACATGAAAACTCTATAAGAAACGTGTGTAAAGGTCTGTTTTATTTATTTAATAAGTGCCATGCATTAGATGATGCTGCATAGTAATGCAGATTAAAGAATGGGAATTTGGATATGGACTTTCATTGTTTTCCATTGCAAATATTTTTAATTTTGATGTGTTTGTGCGTGCATATATTCCAGTTGATTTATTTATGAAACTGGTTAATGGAGAAGGGCAGAATACATGCACTTGACGAAGGTTGCTGCAGTTATTTATAAACTAAAGGTTTGAAGCCTGTTTTTCCAGTTCACAGTTGGTGCGAAATTTGTAAATTGATGTGACATATGTGACTATAGTTTAATATCTTATAAAGACACATCCAATATGCAATACATTATGAATGTAGCTTCACCAGTGACAAAATAACTAAGACAAAGTCAGATTGAAACTGTGAAAAGCTCAATTGCAAACTAATCAAATATATTGATGCTCAGGAATAATACATATTTCTCCGTGTTGGGTCAAATTCATAAAATTAAGTTTCATTTACATTCTACAAGCAGTGGTGTTTTAATTATTTTCAGAATGTAAATTAAATGAAACTTTATTTTTTAAAGTATGACTTGAACCAATCATGAATAGTATCAAATATTTTTAAGTCAAGTTAGGCAAGTTTAGGCATAGAATGTAATCTAACAATCGACTCACCTTTATAAGTTGCAGGTAACATTGAGAACAGGCCTTGTGTCAATTAGTGTGGAGTTTAACATTGCATCGTTTCTTGAAGCAGTAATCAACTGTTTGCACGTGTAGCTGACGTTAGGTGACCTGACACTGAAAGGGAAATGAGGATATTATCAGATGACATAAACTTGTATAAAGCCATATTTATTTTAGAGAAAATTCAGTTGCCCTCTTGCCCCCAAAGCATTTTTATTTTCATCATCCGATCTCTTTTGCAATGCAGGGTTGAGGTTGCAAGCCATTAAGAAGATGGGCCCAAAAACCTTTCTTCTGGTATACATGTATTTCCACATCTAGAGATGAATACATTTCACTTTATAAATCTTTAGAGTCATTGTAAATATCCATCCAGCGCATTGTCTGTCTGTGTAAACTGATACTGTAAGGAGCAGCCTTACTCAGTACTACTCGCAAACAGAGAGTCAAGACTCGTCAAGTCAAGAGTGTTCAAGAAGGAACTGCAGATGCTGGAAAATCAAAGGTAGACAAAAATGCTGGAGAAACTCAACGGGTGCAGCAGCATCTATGGAGCAAAGGAAATAGGCAACGTTTCGACACGAAACGTTGCCTATTTCCTTCGCTCCATAGATGCTGCTGCACCTGCTGAGTTTCTCCAGCATTTTTGCCTACCTTAAATGAACTGAATTAGTCATTTGCTAAATGTGAAAAGCTCACTTGTAAACTAATCAAATATATTGATGCTCAGGAATAATACATATTTCTCCGTGTTGGGTCAAATTCATAAAATTAAGTTTCATTTACAGAGGGCTGAGGGAGAGCTGGGAAGGGGAGGAGAAAATAAGGGTCTACCGGAAATTGGAGAAGTCACTGTTCATGCCGCTGGGATATAAACTGCCCAAGCGGAATATGAGGCGCTGCTCCTCCAATTTGCGGTGGGACTCACTCTGGCCATGGAGGATGCCCAGGACAGAAAGGTCGGATTCAGAATGGGAGGGGGAGTTGAAGTGCTGAGCCACCGGGAAATCAGGTAGGTTCTTGCGGACCGAGCGGAGGTGTTCGGCGAAGCGATCGCCAAGCCTACGCTTGGTCTCACCGATGTAGATCAGCTGACATCTAGAGCAGTGGATGCAATAGATGAGGTTGGAGGAGATACAGGTGAACCTCTATCGCACCTGGAGCGACTGCTTGGGTCCTTGAATGGAGTCGAGGGGAGAGGTAAAGTGACAAATGTAGCATTTCTTGCGGCTGCAAGGGTCAAGAGTGTTTTATTGTCAGATGTCCCGGACAGGACAATGAAATTCTTACTTGCTGCAGCACAACAGAATATGTGAATATGTAAACATAGTACATAATGGGGAAGAGAAAAACAAGAATATATAAATAAATAACAAATATAGCTCAATAATAGTATAGTCAACTCCAGAGAGTTTATTGTCATGTGTCCCAGATAGGACAATGAAATTCTTGCTTGCTGCAGCACAACAGGATATTGTAAGCATAAATACAGAACAGATCAGTGTGTCTATAATACATAGACCATATATATATACACATAAATAAATAGATAAAGTGCAATAGGCTGTTATAGTTCAGAGTTTGTTTGATGGTGAGTTTAATAGCCTGATGGCTGTGGGGAAGAAGCTGTTCCTGAACCTGGATGTACCAGATTTCAGGCTCCTGTACCTTCTACCTGATGGCAGTGGAGAGATGAGTGTGTGGCCAGGAAGGTGTGGGTCCTTGATGAAGTTGGCAGTCTTTTGGAGGCAGCGACTGCGATAGATCCCCTCGATGATGTTGGGGGGGTTGGAGCTGATAATAGACTGGGCAGTGGTCATTACGTTCTGCATTCTTTTCTGCTCCTGGACACTCAAGTTGCCGAACCAAGCCACGATGCAACCAGTCAGCATGCTCTCTACGGTAGAAGTTCGAGACAGTCCTCTTTGACATGCCGACTCTCCGTAATCTTCTCAGCAAGTAGAGGCGCTGATGTGTTTTCTTTATAATTGCATCGGTGTGCTGGGACCAGGAAAGATCTTCGGAAATATGCACGCCCAGGAATTTGAAGTTCTTGACCCTTTCCACCGTTGTTGCTTTCAAAATTACAATGCAATGTGTGTGTATAAGGCTGAAAAAACCCAAAATCCTCACGGGAAGGTGATTGCCTTTTTGGATGTTTACAAACACAAAATATAACAATTGAAATCATAAAATAGTTGCTTTCATTGGAATGTAGTGACATGGTTATGAAATAGTAAATGTATCTGACCACAAATTGGACCCCATAATGTCTGATTTCTATGAGCAATGTTGTAAAAATGATTTAGCCTGGGTCAGATTATGCTGGCAACCATGAATTCAGTGTGAAATTGTGCCAGTTGAGAAGTTGATCTGAACACATTCAACCCTCATTCACCAGAGCTTACCTAATGTTTCCCAACATGAGCTGCAAATGGTGTGCACCACGCATTTTTTTTTACCTTAACAGCATAATTTGGAACTGCTGGGTGCAACTTTCAATCTTAACTGAGCAGTTAGCGTACAGCTAGAGGCCACCAGTGCTTGGTTGTTGCACATGCCTCCTTAAAGGACACTGCTGCTGCCATCAGAAGACTTGAATGGAAAGGTGTTCAGGCTAATAGGTACTGTTTTCCTCAATGTTTAATAACTGAAATACACATTCAGCGAAAGTCTGAAGAAGGGTCTCGACCCGAAACGTCACCCATTCTTTCTGTCCAGAGATGCTGCCTCTCCCGCTGAGTTATTCTGGCATTTTGTGTCTGTCTTCAGTGAGTTCCTTTGATTGTTTTGGGCAGGAGGCAAGCACACACCCATATGTAGAGTCCGAATCTTCAGTGACATTGCACACTATCCACACTCAGATTTTCCACGGCTCTAGTCATTGAGGAATGTGAAACGCTGCAGATAGTAATGTGATGGCCTTGTCTATCCTTCTGTGTAGGGTAGGCAATGGAAATTATGGAGCAATATTACCTCCCTGTGGGTGAAAATGTCAGAAACAAGGCACTTTTCATCAGGAAAATCTGGTAATATGTAACCACACTGGTAATCTGGTGAAATGTAACTCACACTGACATAGTGTTGATTACATGCTTCAGATTATTATTGGGAGTTCCTGCAGACACAAGCCTGAAGTTAATGGTTGCCGACCCCTAAACAGAAGGATAGACCTTGGTGGACAAGGCCATCACATGACTTCCCTGGTTTCTTACACCAATATATACTTTGCTCACAGCTGTGATACTGCAACAAGAACCACACAGGTTCACAATTGTTCTGGAAGACTAATTGGTCTTGGAGAATTGAGAATTGAACATGTCAGGGCGGCATAGTGGTGCAACATTAGAGCTACTGCCTTACAGCACTGTGACCACGTGGATTTTTTCTGGGTGTTCCAGTTTCCTCCCACATTCCAAGTATGTGCAGGTTTGTAAATCAATTGGTATCTTTAAATTATTCCCAGTGAGTTGGATAGAACTATTCTACAGATGATCATTGGTCAGCGTGAACCCGGTGGGCTGAAGGGCCTGTTTTCACTCTGTGACTCAGTCTAGGGGTGTTCTGCACCCTACACCAGCAGGAGTTGAGACTTCTTCCCTGTGTGTTATATGCTGCCGTGCCTGACAATCCAAGGTCAGGTGGCTATGCCTGCAGAAGTGCAGCGTACAGACAAGGAGGCTGAAAGACATGAGGCATAGGATGAAAATAGTAACAGGCCAAGGAAGTTGAACATGGGGACGTCCTGGCAGAATGCCACATGTCTCATCACACAGTAGAACAGAGGAATGAGGCTGTTCACAACAATTCTGCAATATATAGTCCCCAATTCAAAAAATGTGACCTAATTCACACTCCAATCCATAACACCAACTCGGTTCACCAAATAATAAGCAAAAAAAAAAAAATCAGAAGTTGGAAGTATGAAATTACAAACAGGAACGGAAGAAATAGTTGATAAATTGGGCACAGTCTGTGGTGAGAAACATGTAGTATAGTTTCACCTGAAATGTTAACTCTTTGTTTCTTTCTCGGTAGATATTGCCCGACTTGTTCAGTTTCCCCCTCATTTCCTGTTTATAGATCACCAGTGATCAGTCAAGTCCTTCACATCCTCCACATGCACTTGTCATTATACATCAATGAATGAATCCTCAATCCATTCACTAAAATGTTACCCTGCAAGTGTTTAGGGTGCTGTGCAACTCATTCTGACATACTTTTTGAGGACATGCAATTTTTTTCAGCCTCTTACATATGGGGGCAGCAACTGGAAGTCAGATCCTGCCAGGTTTTTCTTATTACGGTTCTACCTACCTGGTCATTGGTGGCACACATGACCTCCCACAACTGATAGAATTATTCCTACACACATATCTCATTAATGAGTATGGTCAGGTCTTTTTCACTATATCTCGGGGTATTCTCCCTCTTTCCTGCCACACTTCTCTTCTCATTAACAACCACAATGTGTTATGTTGCTGGTGCCTCTTTCCTTGAAGAGTGTGTCTTTAAAGGTGAACACCTTCCAGTTCTGAGGCTTACAATAAATTGTTGGAAGCTTCATTCGACTGAGCCTTGTCCAGTCAGCAACCTAAAGGTCCTACATTAGCATGAACTATTATTGGTCTTTTTATAAATGTTTTGGCCAATTTCATGATTTGCTTTCTGCAGCAGTCAAAGGGCCGAATGGCCTACTCCTGCACCTATTTTCTATGTTTCTATTATGCGTTGCTGCTATGCACACAACATGTTGAGCACACCATGAAAGGTGACATCCCATCCTCACACAATATAACAAAAAAAGTTGATGTAAAAATGAATGAGGGAAATTTTATTTAATATAATAATTCTTCTTTCATCATCACTAAATAAATCATCGTCCTGGGGACTGAGTGCAAGCTCAATGCAACAATCAGCAAAAGATACACCAAACCAAATATCCTCCTTCACCTCTTTCAGTTAGCAAGGAAAACTTATGTTTTGTTGGCCAATTGATGCCATGATAGGCATATTTATTTTTCATTAATTAACCACGATAAATAAAATGTAATATTTTCACTTCTTTAACTGATACTAGTTTGTGAACCATGGAAAAAAGAACGGGATGCATTTTGACAAGTGTGGTCATATACTTGCCAAAGAAAATCAACCTCTAATATCAACAAACTTCCTAAGATTGGGGAAATTCCCTGTTAGCCTGCCAAGAGCAGGTGTCTTTGCCATCTCAGCCAAATATAGTGTGCCCTTCACTCTTGCTGCCAAATTTATGATTGAGTTATTCTCCTGATGACCATCTGTGGAAGAGATAAGCAATATTGTTTACAAAAATATATTTCCTTCACATTGCCAAGTCTTGACTTGAGATAAGCTCCAGAAAATATGTTTGCTCTTATCAGATGTATCTCATCCCGTGAAAACACGAGGTGTGTCTATTTGATCTTTTAACATTCCTCTGCTGTGGTTATGGGGACAGCTATGATTGGAGTGTGCTTCAATCTTCGGAGTTTGAAGTACACTCCAACCTTTGGGGAGTAACTTCAACCTTCAGTCAGGTGAAGACAAGGCCAACATCTGAATTCTCCAGCACCCAGGCTAGCTTTCAGACACTCTGACAGTCTCCTATCAAGTGGCTACTGAGTTAGAGTTACAAATTTCCAGTTTGAACCGAAATCATTTATTGGAGATTTTTGTCAATGACAATTCATTTGTTCCTTTTATTCCTTCAATATTAATATTACTGTGTGTGTTTCCCTGAACTAATCTAAAGCTGCTGGAATCATTGGAATTCGTGGCCCTCAGCCACTTGGCCCATTACAACTATGTTGACCAAAAATGGAACAATTCTGGTTACTTTTACTTCTCAGCTCTTTTGCAGTAGTTAATGTTCAAGAGCTCATCCAAATGCTTTTCAAATGTGAAGAGAACATCATCCTCCTTATGTGCTTCGGGTCACCAATATTTTCTGGTCAAAAAAAGTATTTCCCTGAACCACATACCAATTAAATTATGAAATGTGCCCAGAATGTCAACCTTCATGCTAGTAAAAACATCCTTTCTTTTTCACTTTGTATATGCTGCTTATAATAATGATATTTCAATTACATTATCCTCTAATCTCCCTTGTTTCAAATAAAATAGATGTGGTCTAGTTAATTTATGCTTCTGCTATTATTATTCAGCCACATCCTCATATATCGCGCTCTGCAAGTTGTCTGGTATTTTTGATAGTATGGTTTCCATAACTGTATATAGAAACATAGAAAATAGGTGCAGGAGTAGGCCATTCGTCCCTTCGATACTGCACCGCCATTCAATATGATCATGGCTGATCATCCAACTCAGTATCCTGTACCTGCCTTCTCTCCATTCCCCCTGATCCCTTTAGCCACAAGGGCCACATCTAACTCCCTCTTAAATATAGCCAATGAACTGGCCTCAACTATCTTCTGTGGCAGGGAATTCCAGAGAGTCACCACTTTCTGTGCGAAAAATGTTTTTCTCATCTCGGTCCTAAAAGACTTCCCCCTTATCCTTAAACTGTGACCCCTTGTTGTATATATCATCCTACTTAGGACATAGCCAATGTTTGGTACAATTCTTGAATCACCGCTCTTGTATCCTGAACAAGAAAAGTGTGCATATACATTTTTTGGCCACCTTATCTATCTCACTGCTTACAGGCATCCATCATCAGAGTTTTCAAATTTCCATTTATCACGTCATACCTCACCACATTTACCCTCCTCAAATATGTCACTTCCCAATTCACCATTTGCCACTATTATATCAACCTAACCTATCAATTCATTGCTTCCTGCAGTTTGAACTTGTTCCTCCACTGTCAACGATGCCACCAATTTTGTTATAATTGACATTTTGATTATTCATGGCCCTTATGTTCATCCAATTATGAATCCAACTGGCGTCTTTCTTTTGAATCCACCAGGCTTTCATTTTCCAGATCAATTTATCATATACAACTTTCCCAAATGCCTTTGATAAAAATCCATGCATGCTACATCAAAAATACAACCCTTGTTGACCGACCCTCTTTATTTCCTTCACCTGAAAAATGTTTTAGTCGTAATTAATCTTCCTAATCCACATTCTCCTCTTAACATGTTGACATATACAATTCTGAAAAAATGTTTTCCACTAATCTTTCTACACCTGATGTTCGGCAGACAGACTTCTGATTAATTGATATATCCCTCGCCATAGAACACAGAACTATGCAGCGCAGACGCGGGCCCTTAGACCTACGATGTTTGTGCCGTATACGGTGCCTAACAGAGCTGATCTCAGCTGTCTGCACATGATCCATATCCCTCTATTCCCTGAACTTCCATGTGCCTATCTAATAGCCTCTTAAATGCCACGAGCATATCTGCTTCCACCGCCACACCTTGCAATGTGTTTGAGGCCCTCACCACTCTCTGTGTAAAAAAACACGCTCCACACATCTCCATTAAACTTTCCCCCACTCATCTTATAGCTTTGGCCTCTAGTGTTGGACATTTCCACCCTGGGGAAAGAAGGCTCTGATTGTCTACCATATCTATGCCTCTCATAATTGTACATACGTCTATCTAGGCTCCCCTCAACCTCTGACGGTCATGAGAAAACAAAAGTCTATGCAACCTCTTCCTGTATCTGAAACAGGAATAAACAGGCAACAATCTGTAGATCATTTGTAGATTAAGCTTGAAAATATTTTGTTGCAATTACAATATTCTGCTTTGAACATAAGGAATCCACTTTGATTAGGCATTTAATTTATTGTGCAGACTTGTAAGAGAGAAACTAATGCCTTGTATAAAGGGCCTGCCCCAATTAACGCAATTTTTTCGGCGACTTGCCAGCGCCCGTCACAATCTTAGCAGGTCTCCAAAAATTTTCGTCATGTTGAAAATCCAGTGGCGACCAGAAAAAGGTACGACTACTCACGACCATACAGGTGTCACCCCCCGCGGTTGCGTATGTGGGACAGGCCCTTAATTGTAACCCACATTGTTACTTTAATTCTTCATCAGTTAAAAACAAGAGAGAGCAGAGAACTTGCCCATTCATCTTCATGAAAGGGGTGCAGTTGTTCCAATTTTGACGTGAGAAATATGTCAGAAATATCTTGGGATCCCCTGTGAAGAGATCCTTTTTTTTCCGCATCTGTGCCCATTATCATTTGGTCTCATAACTCATAAGTAGATGAATGGTGAGTGGAACTCCCATCAGGTCTGATGTATAGGCCAGATGAAGCGCAATTTATTCAGAGCTGATGATCAAGCATGCGTATTTCACACTGAAGCTGAAATTGAAATTCTACTTTATGGATAGTGTAGACTACGTGGTTGCAGTTTGAATGGTGGAGTTAATCATATCATTATCAGGTAGTTTCTCTACCTGCACATAATACTGAAATAACAAATTATAATGTTATCTAGTGTTAAATGATTCACCAAGATGGCTTTTCATCCATCACTTTCCTATCAGCACATTGACAATGTTGTGATGGGGGGGAATTGGGCACAGGGAAGAAGGGGGGGGGGGGGGGGGGGGGGGGGGGGGGGTGAGGGTTGGTTATAGGTTGGTTCCCTAAAATTGGAGAATTCAATGTTAATATTATTAGGCTCTAAGCAATGTGAGTGAAACATGAGGTGCTGTTCCTCCAGTTAGCAGGTGGCCTCACTTTGGCAATGGAGGAGGCCCAGGACTGAAAGATCAGTACGGGAATGGGAAAGGGAATTAACAGGAACATCCGGGAGATCCAGCAGGCCTTGGTGGACCAAGCACAAGTATTCGGCAAAACATGTCGCTGAGTGTACACTGGGTCTCGCCAATGTAAAGGAGACCTCAGGTACACAAAATTGCTGGAGAAACTCAGCGGGTGCAGCAGCATCTATGGAGCGAAGGAAATAGGCGACGTTTCGGGCCGAAACCCTTCTTCAGACTGATGGGGGGTGGGGGGACCTCTTTGGAAAAGGGGAGGAGGAGGATCCCGAGGGCGGGCGGATGGGAGGGTGGGAGGAGACAGCTAGAGGGTTAAGGAAGGGGAGGAGACAGCAAGGGCTAGCAAAATTGGGAGAATTCAATGTTAATGCCATCCGGACGCAAGCAACCCAGGCGGAATATGAGGTGCTGTTCCTCCAATTTCCGCTGTTGCTCACTCTGGCAATGGAGGAGACCCAGGACAGAGAGGTCGGATTGGGAATGGGAGGGGGAGTTGAAGTGCTGAGCCACCGGGAGGTCAGGTTGGTTATTGCGGACTGAGCGGAGGTGTTCGGCGAAACGATCGCCCAACCTACGCTTAGTCTCCCCGATGAAGGAGACCTCTTTGGGATAACAGAGTGCAGTAGATGAACTTGGATGAGGTGTACGTGAACATCGGTGGCCCATGGAAGGAATGAAAGAATCCTGGGATGGATGTGAGGGAAGAAGTATAGGGACAAGTGTTAAACCTCCTGCCGTTGCAGGGGGAAAGTATTTGAGGAGGGGATGGTTTGGGCGGGAAGAGATGAGTGAACCAAGGAGTTGCGAAGGGAACAGTCACTGAGGAAGGAGGAAAGGGTGGAGATGAGAAGATTTAAACTGGTGGAGGTGGCAAAAATGTCAGAGAATGCCTAATTTGAGGAGGGACATTCTTGCTGTTTAGGGAGTGCAGCGTAGGTTTACAAGGTTAATTCCTAGGATGGCGGGACTGTCATATGCTGAGAGAATGGAGCAGCTGGGCTTGTACACTCTGGAGTTTAGAAGAATGAGAGGGGATCTTATTGAAACATATAAGATTGTTAAGGGCTTGGACACGCTAGAGGCAGGAAACATGTTCCCGATGTTGGGGGAGTTCAGAACCAGGGGCCAGTTTAAGAATAAGGAGTAAGCCATTTAGAACGGAGACGGGGAAACACTTTTTCTCACAGAGTTGTGAGTGTGGAATTTTCTGCCTCAGAGGGCGGTGGTGGCAGGTTCTCTGGATACTTTCAAGAGAGAGCTAGATAGGGCTCTTAAAAATAGCGGAGTCAGGGGATACGGGGAGAAGGCAGGAACGGGGTATTGATTGGGGATGATCAGCCATGATCATATTGAATGGCGGTGGTGGCTTGAAGGGCCGAATGGCCTACTCCTGCACCTATTGTCTATTGTCTATTGACGTGTTAGGTGCAGAGGCTGGGGGGTGAATGGTAAAGACAAAGGGAACTCAGTCCTTGTTCCACCTGGATGGAGGCGTGTGAGAGCTGAACTATGCAACAGAGAAGATGGGGGTGAAGGATCTATCTGTAAAAAGAGGGGGGGGGAAGAACCACAGAAAGAACATCTTGGATTTGCTAAAGAAAGAGGATATCTTGGATGATTGAGCAACCTTAAAGGCAACAATTTTAAAGTACAATCTCTCTCTGCTGCATGTGGGCCATAAACGCAGATGTCATTGGTCAATACTGCCATGTTCTTGCGATAGTTCCTTCAAAGGAGCATTTATATGTTGATGCATTTGCAGCACGGGGAACATTTGAGAATGAGATATATCTTCATTTTTAAGAAGATAGTTGTGTTATGAACACAAGGGAGTTAGATGTGGCCCTTGTGGCTAAGGGGATCAGGGGGTATGGAGAGAAGGCAGGTACGGGATACTGAGTTGGATGATCAGCCATGATCATATTGAATGGCGGTGCAGGCTCGAAGGGCCGAATGGCCTACTCCTGCACCTAATTTCTATGTTTCTATGTTTCTATACCTATTTTCTATGTTTCTATACTAGTGATGCCCGTGATTGAAATCTCTAGTCAGCTTTCTGTTCTTGTTGCAGAATGTTTGTCTTCTTGTCATAACCGTACAGGTTTGATTCCTCGCCATGCCTACATCTTCCAGTATTTCCATAGTGTGGGTTTTGGAAGCTACCTGGCTCCCTGTGGAAATGGGACCTGTCTCCTAGCTTCTGTTGCAAGGCCTTCAGTGAAGCTTTTGAAGATTGCATAAACCCTCTTCTGCCATGAATCTCACCCACATTACAATTAATTCCAGAACACATGTTTGAAGCTTAACATTCCCATTAGTAAAGGAAAATGATCCACAATATTTGAAGTTCCTTGTTTCTCTTTTAGGTGTATGTTCTTTGGAATTTGACAGCTAAACATCAGAGTTGTTTTTCAAGCAGTTTTTAGGAAAAGGTGAATTGTGAGCACTCTTGTTGTTGTCGGCCCAACTTGCTCACAACGACCAAGATGTCCCATCTACCGTCTAAACCTGTCCTATACATGTACCTGTCTAAATTTAGACAGGTACATGGATAGGACAGGTTGAGAAGGTAGATGTTGGGCAAGTTGGGCCAAAGGGCCTGTTTCCATGCTTTTTAACTCTGCCTCAACTACCACCTCTGACAGCTTGTTCCATACACCCACCATCCTTTGTGTGAATAAGTTACCCCTCTATATAATCTATCCATAACCAAGCACCACCAGACTCCTCCACCCAACCCCCGCTTTCCCCCCGCTAAAACTATGTCCTCTGGTTCTTGATTCCCCTACTCTGGGCAACAGACTCTGTGCATATACCTAATCCATTCCTCTCATGATTTTGTACACCTCTATACGATCATAAGTTCTTTGAGGAAGGCTCCAATAATGCCTTTACTTTAACCCACCAGATACATGAGTAGATCTTATCCGATGTTGAACATGCCTAAAGCATGTGAAATGTACCATCTTCTCAATTTAGGAAGTCCATCTTGGGAATTTAAGTGCTATGATTGGACATGATTTGGATGATGAAAATGGCCCAATTATGGGAGTAAATCCAGGAAGGCAATATCTCCAAGTTTGCGGATGACACTAAGCTGGGGGGCAGTGTTAGCTGTGATGAGGATGCTAGGAGACTGCAAGGTGACTTGGATAGGCTGGGTGAGTGTGCAAATGTTTGGCAGATGCAGTATAATGTGGATAAATGTGAGGTTATCCATTTTGGTGGCAAAAACGGGAAAGCAGACTATTATCTAAATGGTGGCCGATTGGGAAAGGGGGAGATGCAGCGAGACCTGGGTGTCATGGTACACCAGTCATTGAAGGTAGGCATGCAGGTGCAGCAGGCAGTGAAGAAAGCGAATGGTATGTTAGCTTTCATAGCAAAAGGATTTGAGTATAGGAGCAGGGAGATCCTACTGCAGTTGCAAAGGGTCTTGGTGAGACCACACCTGGAATATTGCGTACAGTTTTGGTCTCCAAATCTGAGGAAGGACATTATTGCCATAGAGGGAGTGCAGAGAAGGTTCACCGGACTGATTCCTGGGATGTCAGGACTGTCTTATGAAGAAAGACTGGATAGACTTGGTTTATACTCTCTAGAATTTAGGAGATTGAGAGGGGATCTTATAGAAACTTACAAATTTCTTAAGGGGTTGGACAGGCTAGATGCAGGAAGATTGTTCCCGATATTGGGGAAGTCCAGGACAAGGGGTCACAGCTTAAGGATAAGGGGGAAATCCTTTAAAACCGAGATGAGAAGAACTATTTTCACACAGAGACTGGTGAATCCCTGGAACTCTCTGCCACAGAGGGTAGTTGAGGCCACAGTTCATTGGCTATATTTAAGAGGGAGTTAGATGTGGCCCTTGTGGCTAAGGGGATCAGAGGGTGTGGAGAGAAGGCAGGTACAGGATACTGAGTTGGATGATCAACCATGATCATATTGAATGGCGGTGCAGGTTCGAAGGGCCGAATGGCCTACTCCTGCACCTAATTTCTATGTTTCTATGTTTCTGAGAGCACATGCAACCTCCTGCCGCTCTCCCCTCTACTTTCAGCCATATGATCTTCTTGATAACAACCTTGAACTGCAGACAGAAGTCAACCAGAAGGTTGATCAGAGTGAAGGTCGCAGATAGTGTAAGAAGCCTATAGCATGGTATACAGCTGGAAGAGATCATTGTATTAGCTTTTATATTCACCACCCAAACCACTGTTCCACATTGACATTTTGAGCATCAGGACATGGACCTTCCTCTGCATGGTATGCAAATAATATGTCTAGGATTGGATTGGATGCAGGTGAAATGCAGGAGAGAATCATCCAACTCCCAAATTGGCAATCATTCAGGAGATGGACCTATGGAAAGCAGGGTTTGGGTGGGGGAGTCTGGTGGTGCTTGGTTATGGATAGAGTGTACAGATGTAGAATGCTGGAGTTACTCAGCGGGACAGGCAGCATCTGTGGAGAGAAGGAATGGGTGACGTTTCGGGTCGAGACCCTTCTTCAGACTGATGTCAAGGGAGAGCGTAGATATGCATAGATATGGAAGTGTAAGGTGAAAACAAGGCAAAGGGAATGGAGATCAAGGAAAAATATAGAATAGATCATTGTTAGCTGGGAGAAGGTTACAACAAAGCAAACAGATAAAATGTGGTCGAAGACAATTAAGTCTGGCCGGAGAACTGGGAAGGGGGAGGGATAGAGAGAGGGGGAATGCAAGGGTTACTTAAAGTTACAGAAGTCAATGTTGATACCGCTGAGGTGTAAGCTGCCCAAATGAAATATGAGGTGCTGTTCCACCAATTTGCATTGAGCCTCACTCAGACAGTGGAGGTGGGGGAATCTGGTGGTGCTTGGTTACGGATCGAGTGTGTTAGAGTGAGTATTGTCTGCTGATGAACAGAGTATTATTATGTCAGAGGAACAGCAATTGGCAACAATTGAGTTAGCGGTGGGTCATACGTATAGTCAGTGGCTCGGCTGGCTACTAGTTGGTGGGTAGCTAGATGGGTTAATTGGTAACAAGGATTGTGGTCGGTGAGGGAGCCCAAAGGATAAATAATAAATAAATAACTGAAAAAGGAACCCACTTGTGTCAGCATGATGTGGAGATTCACTCTGGGAGACTCCTTTAAACGGTGCTGCTGCTGCTGCTGCAGGATAAGCAGCTCTGTGAAAACCTGGTTGTGAGCTACTAATGACAAATGTGGTTTGAATCAACGTGACCTGATTTCTCCAAGCAATGCTGCAAATGAGCCGTGCACTAGGAAAGGATATCTTAATGTGCGCTTCTGAAATGGAAAACGGCTCAACTGCACAATTTGCGAAGGGAGGTCCCAGGTCAGATTTCAGAAGTGGTGCGATTCCATCTTGATTGAGTGATTGATTCTTTTAATCTGGAAATACACTTCATTATGTTGTGCTCCTGGAAACATTGACCTGCTCGTTGTTACAGAAAAAGCAAGCGCTCCACAATTGAATTTCGATGCAATAGAATTCAAAACATGTGAAGTAACGTTAAATGTCCTGGATCCTGCTGGTCTTCAGACTAGAAGGAGGTAGAGAAAGCTATGGATACTATGAGTTTCAAAGTAAAAGAAGTACTGACACTTTGGAAAAATATAAAAGTGGATAAGTCTCCAGGTCCTGACAGGATATTCCCTAGGACATTGAGGGAAGTTAGTGTAGAAATAGCCGGGGCTATGACAGAAATATTTCAAATGTCATTAGAAACGGGAATAGTCCCCGAGGATTGGCGTACTGCGCATGTTGTTCCATTGTTTAAAAAGGGTTCTAAGAGTAAACCTAGCAATTATAGACCTGTTAGTTTGACTTCAGTGGTGGGCAAATTAATGGAAAAGATACTTAGAGATAATATATATGAGCATTTGGATAAACAGGGTCTGATTAGGAACAGTCAACATGGATTTGTGCCTGGAAGGTCATGTTTGACTAATCTTCTTGAGTTTTTTGAAGAGGTTACTAGGGAAATTGACGAGGGTAAAGCAGTGGATGTTGTCTATATGGACTTTAGTAAGGCCTTTGACAAGGTTCCTCATGGAAGGTTGGTTAACAAGGTTCAACTGTTGGGTATAAATGCAGGAATAGCAAGATGGATTCAACAGTGGCTGAATGGGAGAAGCCAGAGGGTAATTAATGGTGGATGGTTGTTTGTCGGGTTGGAGGCAGGTGACTAGTGGGGTGCCTCAGGGATCTGTGTTGGATCCACTGTTGTTTGTCATGTACATCAATGATCTAGATGAAGGGGTGGTAAATTGGATTAGTAAATATGCAGATGATACCAAGATAGGGGCTTGTGGATAATGAAGAGGATTTCCAAAGTCTACAGAGTGATTTAGGCCATTTGGAAAAATGGGCTGAAAGATGGCAGATGGAGTTTAATGCTGATAAATGTGAGGTGTTACACCTTGGCAGGACAAATCAAAATAGGACGTACATGGTAAATGGTAGGGAATTGAAGAATACAGTTGAACAGAGGGATCTGGGAATAACCGTGCATAGTTCCTTGAAGGTGGAATCTCATATAGATAGGGTGGTAAAGAAAGCTTTTGGTATGCTAGCCTTTATAAATCAGAGCATTGAGTATAGAAGCTGGGATGTAATGTTAAAATTGTACAAGGCATTGGTGAGACCAAATCTGGAGTATGGTGTACAATTTTGGTCGCCCAATTATAGGAAGGATGTCAACAAAATAGAGAGAGTACAGAGGAGATTTACTAGAATGTTGCCTGGGTTTCAACAACTAAGTTACAGAGATAGGTTGAATAAGTTAGGTCTTTATTCTCTGGAGCGCAGAAGGTTAAGGGGGGACTTGATAGAGGTCTTTAAAATTATGAGAGGGATAGACAGAGTTGATGTGGACAAGCTTTTCCCTTTGAGAATAGGGAAGATTCAAACAAGAGGACATGACTTCAGACTTAAGGGACAGAAGTTTAGGGGTAACATGAGGGGGAACTTCTTTACTCAGAGAGTGGTAGCGGTGTGGAATGAGCTTCCAGTGGAAGTGGTGGAGGCAGGTTCATTGGTATCATTTAAAAATAAATTGGATAGGCATATGGATGAGAACGGAATGGAGGGTTATGGTATGAGTGCGGGCAGGTGGGACTAAGGGAAAAAAAGTTGTTCGGCACGGACTTGTAGGGCCGAGATGGCCTGTTTCCGTGCTGTAATTGTTATATGGTTATATACAGTTAGTGAAGGAAAATGCACAGATATTTATGAAATGGTACCAGAACTGAAATATGTAACGGATTGTGAATGATCAAGAAAATTATACCCTGATTGTTTGGAGGAGTGAAGACCAATGGATGAGCTGAGCTAGAGTCTTTCAAATTCTGAATGACCTGGAAAAGACGGACATATCCAATTTCAGGAGGATTTAAATATCCAAGAGGAAATCTAAATCATTGCTAATAGATTTAAAAGGGAACAAATGGTGTATGGAATTGGCTTATGTAGCAATGTACCAGAGGAAGTTATTGACGTAAACCTTTGCTTTTAAAAGGACAATGGACAAGCACCTGAAATAAACAGGAATAGAAAGACACGTTGAAAAACTGCGATGAGGTAAATGAAATGAGAGGAGACTTGCATGGAGTATAAACACTGACAGGGACCAGTGAGGTCAAATGACATGTTTCTCTGCTGTATCTTTGATGCATTTCTGTGTAGATCAAGTGGCAACATTAGATATTCTCTTTTACCTGATATCCGTCACCAAGGATTACTTAATTTCTTGGGAGTACAGATGGGTTTATAATATTTAATGCTCATAATGTAACATCTGTTTGTCAAATGTTGCAGCTTTTCATTCATTTCAAAGTAGATAGAATATTGGAGTGTTCTATTTTATTTCAAGCTGTATATATTTGTCCTTTTCCAACCAGTAGTCCAATCCAAAATGAAATTCTTAGAATGGTGTTTCAAAATCATATCATGTAATTGTGTTTAACTGTGTTTTATCATTTTTGTTGTCGTTTTATAGTAGGATTAATTGTAAGAACTCCTCCAAAGTATTAATTGCAATGACGCAAACGATGTTTTGTCAAATGCAGTAAGGTTATTGTGTCTGAATTCAGGGGCAGTACCTTCTGTATGCACTGAATGAAATAAGATCTGCTGAAAAATTGTTTCACTACATTTTGATGGTGTTGAAACACTGTAGTAGGTAACACCAATATATTGATTTTGATAGTTGCAATAACAAAGTGATTGTAATCTATTGTGCGACTCTCGGAACAGCAGTTTTTAATTTATATAACTAGTTCCCTACGAGTTGCCCAGTGCAATTTTCACTGTGCAACTACTCTGCTTATCAAAAGCAAGGGCTCACTGCTGCCAATACTTGACCTAGCAACTCTGTCAAGCAGATATGGAGACTTCATTACACATTCTTGCAAACTGATGAGCAGCACCTTGCTTAAAGAAGTTTTTAAGAAGGAACTGCTGATGCTGGAAAATCGAAGGTAGACAAATATGCTGGAGAAAATCTATGGAGTGAAGGAAATAGGCAATGTTTCGGGCCGAAACGTTGCCTATTTCCTTCGCTTCATAGATGCTGCTGCACCCGCTGTGTTTCTCCAGCATTTTTGTCTACCTTGCTTAAATAACTTGTTTTACTGCACCCTGCTGGTTCAAACAGACTGATGATCTGATTTGCTCGGCAGTTTGCTACATTGTGGTGACATTGTCAATGTTGGATTAGACTGGTGTTGTTATTTTCAGAGTGGGACTGGACTGCTTGGGACTGGAGTAGGGTTGTTGGAATGTGAAGTATCTTTGTTTTCCTCGCATATGTTTAATTGAAGGAATCAGTCTCCATATCTGCTTGACATTCTATGCTAAAGAATGACAGTTCCGAAGTCATAGAGGGGGATGAGTTCAGAGTTCAGTGACCGAGGACTTAGAAGCGGTTTGGGTGGAGAAAATAAATAATAAGGCAAGGAAATTCCTTGTGGGTGTAGTGTATAAGCCCCCAAACAGTAACCACATAGCACAATAGTATTGCTTTAGTTTAGTTTAAAGATACAGCTTGGAAACAGGCCCTTCGCAATGACCATCAATCCCCGCACACCAACACTGACCCACACACACATTAGGACCAATTTTTACATTTACCAAGCCAATTAACATACAAACCTGTACGTCTTTGGAGGGTGGGAGGGAACTGAAGATCTCGGAGGAAACCCGCGCAGGTCACAGAGAGAAAGTACAAACTCCATACACAGAGTCGGGAACGAACCCGGGTCTCCGGTGCTACAAGCACTGTAAGGCAGCAACTCGACCAGCGGTGAGGAAAAACATATAGAGCTTGTAATAAAGATGCAGTGAATATCATGGATGATCATAATCTACATAAAGACTTCAGAAATTAGATGGACAGAGAGGGCTAGATGAAAAGATTTTGTTTTTTTTAGCTTTAGAGCCAGCCAGATAACAGACATTGAAACTCAAAACGAAACCTTAAATAAAAACATAAAATGCTGGAAAAGCTCAACAGGTCAGGCATCTTCTGTTTGGTGAAGGGTCACAGAGGTACTGAATTTTCATATGTTCCACTTTTATATCATGGTACTGGCTGATTTCATACACCAAAATGGGATTAATTATTGCTATAGTCTGAAGAAGGGTTTCAGCCCGAAACGTTGCCTATTTCCGTCGCTCCATAGATACTGCTGCACCTGCTGAGTTTCTCCAGCAATTTTGTGTACCTTTAATTATTGCTATATTTAGGAGGAAGTTAGATGTGGCCCTTGTGGCTAAAGGGGTCAGGGGATATGGAGAGAAGGCAGTTACAGGATACTGATTTATATGATTAGCCATGATCATATTGAATGGCGGTGCAGGCTCGAAGGGCCGAATGGCCTACTCCTGCACCTACGTTTCTATGTTTCTGATTAATGATTGCACAATGAAGATGCCTCTAGGTAGGAGGAATCAGCATAGGATTGAATATTAGATTCTGTTTGAGGGAGTGGAGAATAGATCCAAGGCTAGTACTTTAAACATAAATCAAGTATACACAAGTAGGGCAAGGCACAATGAAAATCTTTCATACAGCAGCAACACAGGCACATAGACTCAGACAATACACAAACATAGAAATCACACAGAAATTATCCAAGAGAAATAGCTGTGCAAAAACCAAAAAACAATTAGAAACAGGGAACCTAACATGCTGTTTTTACCGAGGGAAGACTCAAAATGATGGAGTAACTCAGCGGTTCAGGCAGCACCCTTGGAGAAAATGTTTTAATTTGTTATAATATAAACATATCATTTGGTTGAAAATACTGATGGTCTGATTGCTAAATTTGCTACTAACAGAAAGGTAAGGAAGAAAGTGAGTTGTGAAGATGAAAAGAGGCCATAAAGGTTAAATGAATGAAAGAGACAAATTCAGGAGTAACTCAGCGGGTCAGGCAGCATCCCATGGGGAATGTTAATTGGTGGTGTTTTGGGTCGGGACCTTTCATCAAGGGTCAAATTCAAGGGGGAGTCATGCAATTTTCAAACTCAGTGGGCAGTGGAAACCAAGTCTTTGAATTTATTTAAGATAGAGATACTTTATATGCAAGAGGGTGGAAGGTTTACCGTCGGTAGATGGTAACACAGAATTAAGGTTGCAGTTATGTTAACAATGGTCTTCATCAATGTTGGAGTAGGCCTGAAGGGCTGTGTGCCCTCCTCATACTCCTATTGTAGTTTCAACAGACAATAGACAATAGGTGTAGGAGTAGGCCATTCAACCCTTCGAGCCAGCACCGCCATTCAATGTGATCATGAATGAATGAATTACCCTTATTGTCATTGTCAATTTCGTGCCTGCAGTCATACATACAATCATACAATAATATACAACCATAAACACAAATTAAAATCCACCACAGTGAGTCCTCCAAGCATCTCCTCACTGTGATGGAGGCAAAAATCTTAGGGCTGCAGTCTCTTCCCTCTTCTCCCTCTGCGCTGAGGCGATACCCCACCGGGCGATGGTAAATCAGTCCCGCGGCTCACCGAGCTCCGCGAACGGGCCGGTTCAAACACCGCGGCCCGGGGTGGTTGAAGCTGCCGCCCTCCAGTCCAACGGACGCAGCTGCCGGCCCGCGGCTCAACCCCGGACTCAGGTCACCCACCGGAGCACCGTTCCAGCCCCGAGCCGGATCGCCCTCACATGAGTGCCGTTCCTCCCTCGGGCTGGGCCGCCCCGACAGGAGCGCCGTTCCATCCTCCATGGCTGATCATCCCCAATCAGTACCCCGTTCATGCCTTCTCCCCATATCCCCTGACTCCGTTATTTTTAAGAGCCCTATCTAGCTCTCTCTTGAAAGTATCCAGAGAACCTGCCTCCACCGCCCTCTGAGGCAGAGAATTCCACTGACTCACCACTCTCTGTGAGAAAAAGTGTTTCCTCGTCTCCGTTCTAAATGGCTTACTCCTTATTCTTAAACTGTGGGGCCCCTGGTTCTGGACTCCAAACCCTTAACAATCTTATATGTTTAAATGAGACCCCTCTCATCCTTCTAAACTCCAGAGTGTACAAGCCCAGCTGCTCCATTCTCTCAGCATATGGTAGTCCCGCCATCCCGAGAATTAACCTTGAAAACCTATGCTGCACTCCCTCAATAGCTAGACTG